>NC_141713.1:18529887-18596771 GCF_971803275.1 Cyanistes caeruleus
AGCGAGTTGTTACTCTGCAGCGGCTGCACCCAAGCCGAGGATGTTAAAGAATCCCTGTTGCAGCATGACAGCCTCAGTGGGGTGTGAAATGGCTGTCAGAGGCCGAGCTGTGTTTTGCTGTGGTGTTTCCTCCCCTCAGAGCCCGTGGATAAGGTGGCAGCAGTCCGGGAGTTCCGTGTCCTGCACACTGCCCTGCACAGCAGCCCTGCCTACAGAGATGCCGTGAGTGCTCTGCTCCCGGGGGGAATTGGGCTGTCCCCTCCCTCTGGGGACAGTCCCACAGTGGGTGACATTCCCAATCTGCTCTGCTTTCCCTGGCAGGTCTTCAAGATGCTAGGAAACAAGGAATCCCTGGATCAGATCATTGTGGCTACTCCCGGCCTCAGCAGTGACCCCGTGGCTCTGGGTGAGTCCAGCTGTGACCCAGAGGAGCTGAGGAAAGGTTTGATTCCTGATGGGGGAAGGGACAGGCCCAAATCTAGGTTGGATTCCTGTCAGGAAAAAGGGAGATTTAAAAAAAAATACTCATTTTTGGTCCCTTTGTGGTGCATGAGATTCAGTGACTGCTCAGGTGTCACTTGTGCTCCACTGGGGATGGATCCTGGCTTCAGAAGGGAAGGAGGGATGGATGCTCTCCCCATGGGATTGGATCCTGGCTTCAGAAGGGAAGGAGAGATGGATGCTCTCCCCATGGGATTGGATCCTGGCTTCAGAAGGGAAGGAGGGATGGATGCACTCCCCATGGGATTGGATCCTGGCTTCAGGAGGATCAGCGGAAGGAGGGATGGATGCTCTCCCATGGGATTGGATCCTGGCTTCAGAAGGGAAGGAGGGATGGATGCACTCCCCATGGGATTGGATCCTGGCTTCAGAAGGGTCAGGGGAAGGAGGGAAGGATGCTCTCCCCATGGGATTGGATCCTGGCTTCAGGAGGATCAGGGGAAGGAGGGATGCTCTCTCCCTGCTGCAAAGTGGTTCATTAAATCCAGGCTGTTCTGGGACAGTGGCAGTTCGAGGCAGGTGGAATTTGGGATGCAGTGGAGCTGAGGGCCAGCTTCCATCCTGCCCTTGAGGTGGAGCCCCCATGGGATCTGCTGGAAAAGGCACGTCCCTCGGGTGTGTGGCCCTTCCTGGAACACAAAGGTTTAGAGGAACAATAAGAGTGTTTGTGGTGTTTATTCATGACTCACTTCCTGGAAAACAATTCCTATTCTGTGTGCCCGGCTCCTGTTTGTTGTATCCTGTCTCACTGCCTTTCCTGGTCTTTTCCAGGAGTTCTGCAGGACAAGGATCTGTTTTCCGTGTTTGCAGACCCCAACATGCTGGACACGTAAGTTCCCTGAGCTGGGCCAGTGACTCAGCAGTGCCTGTGTGTCACCTGGGTGGGACAGAGCTCTGCTCCTGCCTGCCAGGCTGGGACACTTCTCCCTCAGCAGCAGGAAACAGGGATCCACCGCTTGGGTTAATCCAGAGGGTGTTTGGTGGGAGGCAGGGCCGTCATCGCCTCCACATGGGGCTTCACACCTGCATGGAGCTGCTCACAGCCCATGTGAGAGCACGTGGGAAACGAGAACCATGGAAACGTCAGCTTGGGTCCGGAAGGATCCTGGGGGAACCGAGGAAAGGTCCTCCATGGGTTCCAGAAGGATCTTGGGTGAGCCAAGGAAAGGTCCACCATGGCTCCAGAAAGATCCTTGGGGAACTGAGGCAAGATTGGGTCTGGAGAGATCCTTGGGGAACCAAGGCCAGATCCATCATGGGTTCCAGAAGGATCCTTGGGGAACCGAGGAAAGGTCCACCATGGGTTCCAGAAGGATCTTGGGTGAACTGAGGCTAGGTCCAGGGTGGGAGTTCCAGAAGGATCCGAGGCCATGTCCAACATGGCTCCAGAAGGATCCTTGGGGAACCAAGCCCAGATCCACCATGGGCTCCAGAAGAATCTTGGGTGAACCAAGGCCAGGTCCAGGGTGGATCCAGAAGGATCCGAGGCCAGGTCCAGGGTGGATCCGGAAGGATCCGAGGCCAGGTCCAGGGTCGATCCAGGAGGATCCGAGGCCAGGTCCAGGGTGGATCCAGGAGGATCTGAGGCCAGGTCCAGGGTGGATCCGGAAGGATCCGAGGCCAGGTCCAGGGTGGATCCAGAAGGATCCGAGGCCAGGTCCAGGGTGGATCCAGAAGGGTCCCTGGCTCCCTGGAGGAGTTTGTGCCAGGCAGCAGAGGCAGCGGTGGTGGTGGCTGTGCCCCGAGTCGCTCAGGGCACGTTCCTGCATTCCCCTGTGCCCTCCTTCAGCCGTGCCCGTCTGTGTCCAGGTTGATCCCGGCCCACCCTGCCCTGGTGAACGCCATTGTCCTGGTGCTGCACTCGGTGGCGGGCAGCACTGCGCTGCCAGCCCCGGACACGTCCTCACGAGCCATGGCCTTGGGCTCCTACCGGGACATGCCAGGTATGGCCTCCTGGAGAGGGAACTCGCTGCTGCGAGTCCTGGCTGCTCAGCCAAAAACTCCACGGGGTTCTCAGCTGCTTCCCAATTCCTGCCACATCCTTGTGCTGCCCTTTCTGCTGCAGGTGGCTTTCTCTTTGAGGGGCTCTCTGACGATGAGGATGACTTCCACCAGGTGAGCAGCTGGAACACCTCGTTTTGGGTTTCATTTGAAGCCCGGTGAACAGCACCAGCACATCCTCAGGGGGTGTGGAGACAAACATATCGATCCTGGCTGCTTCAGGAGAGGCTTTTCCTCAGTGCTGAACACACAGCAGGAAAATGGAACAGGGGGAACACCCTGGTAGCCAAAATGGTGTGGGAATGTTGATCCCTGCCCCTCTGCAGTCTTCCTCTCCATAGGACAAAGGGTTCCGTAAGAAAAAAACGGGTATTTGGGTCCGAACGTGCCCGTCAGCAGGGAATTGTTTTGTTCCAGGCTAACAGCACCCTGCTTTGGGGCTGATGGATGATAGATTGAAAGGTTTCCTGCTGCTTTCCACAGCTGACTTTGTGGAAAAAGAAAGCACATCCTGCTCCGCTGTGTTTGCCTTTCCAAAGTTCCACCCTTGGGAGTTTTGGGGATGGTAGGACAGGGATGTGTGGTTTGACCGGGGCACAAACAGCGAGGTCACAGCCAGCGCTTTTCTCTCCCTCCCTCCACGCAGAGCACGAGGTCCACCCCCTCCAGCAGCGCGTCCGGCTCGCGCCCGGCCTCGCTGGGCTACGCAGGGGCGGCAGGGCCGCGGCCCATCACCCAGAGCGAGCTGGCCACAGCCCTGGCCCTGGCCAGCACCCCCGAGAGCAGCTCCCACACACCCACCCCGGGCACACAGGTAACAGCCGGCACCAGCCCTGCCCGGGGCTGCCACTCCTGGCCCTGCATTCCCTTGGGAAGAGTTCCCTGTGTGATCCCAGCCCTGCATTCCCTTGGGAAGAGTTCCCTGTGTGATCCCAGCCCTGCATTCCCTTGGGAAGAGTTCCCTGTGTGATCCCAGCCCTCCATTCCCTTGGGAAGAGTTCCCTGTGTGATCCCAGCCCTCCATTCCCTTGGGAAGAGTTCCCAGTGTGATCCCAGCCCTCCATTCCCTTGGGAAGAGTTCCCTGTGTGATCCCAACCTGGCACTCCCTTGGGAAGAGTTCTCTGTGTGATCTCAGCCCTGCATTCCCCTGGGAAGAGTTCCCTGTGTGATCCCAGCCCTGCATTCCCTTGGGAAGAGTTCCCTGTGTGATCCCAACCTGGATTCCCTTGGGAAGAGTTCCCTGGGTGATCCCAACCTGGCACTCTCTTGGGAAGAGTTCTCTGTGTGATCCCAGCCCTGCATTCCCTTGGGAAGAGTTCCCTGTGTGATCCCAACCTGCATTCCCTTGGGAAGAGTTCCCTGTGTGATCCCAACCTGCATTCCCTTGGGAAGAGTTCCCTGTGTGATCCCAACCTGCATTCCCTTGGGAAGAGTTCCCTGTGTGATCCCAACCTGCATTCCCTTGGGAAGAGTTCCCTGTGTGATCCCAGCCCTGCATTCCCTTGGGAAGAGTTCCCTGTGTGATCCCAGCCCTGCATTCCCTTGGGAAGAGTTCCCTGTGTGATCCCAGCCCTGCATTCCCTTGGGAAGAGTTCCCTGTGTGATCCCAACCTGCATTCCCTTGGGAAGAGTTCCCTGTGTGATCCCAACCTGGCACCCCTGGCCCTGCATTCCCCCATGCAAATCCATGTGATCCATGTCTTCCACATGATGCCAGTACCCAGGGGTCGGCCAGCACAGCCTGGGTCAGCTCTGGGGCACCCTCATTCCCTCGTGGAGGAGCTCCCATCGCTGTGGGATGGAGGCTGAGGGGTTGTGCTGCGGGTGTAGCTCTCTGCTGGAATTCCTGGATCACTCCTCCTGATCTCTTTACCTCCTCCCAGGGCCACTCCTCTGGGACGTCCCCGATGTCATCCAGCGTGCAGTCGGGGACACCCATCACCAACGACCTGTTCAGCCAGGCCCTGCAGCACGCCCTGCAGGCCTCGGGGCAGCCCAGCCTCCAGGTCAGTGCCAGCCCCTTCCCTCTGGGAGCCTCTGGAGCTCTCCATTCCACTCCTGCCTCCCGTGGTGCCATGTGAACACAGAAGGGGCATCACTGATGCCTTTCTGGGCTACCTAAAAGCCAGACAAAAATATTTCTCGAAGGGCTTTCAAGGACATTTTGGGCAGATGAAGCTCCCTGAGGGGCTACACCCAAAAATGGTCACGGGTTTTTTCACGCTTTTATTAAAAGTTTGGTCCATTTGCACATTGGGGGTTAATTTCCCAATTCCAGCTTCAGGGAATGAAGTCATTTACCCCAAGGTTGCTCCCCCAACTCCCTTTTGTTTCCATCTCTCAGGGCCTGAGGCAGTGAGGTGTCCTTGACTGCCAGGCCTGGAGAGGAATTGCTGTGTCTAACCAAATCGAGAAAGCAGCAGCTCACACTCAGTTTGGAGTTTAGAGTTACACACCAAAGAGCTGCAGGATCACGAGAACGTGAAAAATACCAAAGCTAAAATCTTGAAGCATCATCACAGGCACTGTACCAGTGCTGTGTGTTCCTGGCACGGAGGGGTGGTGGATCTGGGGGCTTTGCAGCATCTCTGAGCTCTCAGGAGCTGTTTGCACAGAGGACAGGAGAGCAGGCAGTGCTGGTTTTCCTGCTGGGATTCTCACAGGCACCCTCAATCTCTCTTTGCTGCCAGCAGAGCCAGTGGCAGCCCCAGCTGCAGCAGCTGCGGGACATGGGAATCCACGACGACGAGCTGAGCCTGCGGGCCCTGCAGGCCACCGGAGGGGACATCCAGGCTGCCCTGGAGCTCATCTTCGCTGGGGGCGCCCCCTAAATCCTCCTGCCGGATTGGTAAGCTGTTCCTCGGGCTGGTTCTGTGCGTGGGGACGCTCCTTGGCTTCCTCTGCTGTGGGGAGCAGCTCCAGATCCTATCTCCAACCTCCTCAGGACTCAGCCGGGAGAAGGGAAGAGGTGGCTGTGTGTTGGAGACGTGGTCCCTGCAGCTGTGCAATGTTTTATCTGTCACCACGACTCTGCCTGGTGTTGTTTCATCATCCCTGTGCTCCCCCTGGATTAAACGGACCCTGCGCAGTTCCCTGCCTGCTGTGCTCTGTCCCGGGTTGCGTTGCAGATCCCAGCAGGGCAGGAAGGGGAGTGGAAGTGCAGGAAAAGCTCTGCCTTTTCCTGGGAGAGGAAGAGCTCTGCCTTTCCTCCTGCTGGGAGGTTTCAGCAGAGGGCACGGCGGTCCACGGCCACCGCGAGGTGACAGTGACAAATCGCAAGGGCTGAGCGTGAGCTGGAGAAATGCCCCTGTCACAGCCCGCTCTGGGTGCCACCGCGCACCCGGGCTGCAAAGCCAATTAACGGCGTTTGCCTTTAATTGCAGTCAGCGGCAGCAGGACTGGAGCTGGGCCCGGCTTCGCTGCGGCGCCGGGGTTAACGAGGCGTGAAAACGGGAGCGGGTTCTGCTCGGATGTCGCGCAGAGCAGAGAGCGCTCTCCTGCTTCACCTCCAGGCTGCTGTGCTGCCCTCTAATTCCTCTGCGAGCTCTGTGATCCTGGCTGATAGCATCTCGGTATCACCGGGGCTGTTCTCTCCGGGGAGCCCCGCGCTGATAGGCTGTAATCCTGTCCCGGGGGATTAATGCCCCAGGGAGGGAGGAAGGAGGGGCTGGTTTTGTGCCTCGGGCTGGAGCGGATAAGATGTGATGGATATCGGTGGCTTTCCTGACACCCTCCCCTCTCCCTTCCCTCGGCAAGCACTGGATTTTTTGTGTAATTGTGGATTAATCCCATCCCTGGCTCCTGGCTTTGCAGGGGCAGGACAGAGCACACGCACTGCACCCTCCCTTCCCCGCAGCCCCCAATCCTCCGGGATAACCGCGGATTAGCCGGATCGCAGATGCTCCTGCCCGAAGCTGGCAATCATTTGCAGGCTCTCCTGGAGACCAGCATGTCCGGTTTGCCTTCCTGCACCACCTGAATTCTCAATTTGGGGCTCACTGCTGTCCCAAAACGCTGCTTTTCGTGCCGCTCCTGGGATATTTGATCCTTCTGTTGCCCCGCGTTGGGCACGGAGCTGTTTTCACCTCTATTTCTGCTTCCCCACGCCCCCGGAGAGCTGAGAACTGCCTGGATTTTTGGGTTGGAAGTGACTTTCCCCTGATTTCCTTTCCCAAACGGCAGGGCTTGGCTGGGAGCAGCATCTCAGGCACATTCCCTGGCTGCACTGGCTGCAGCAGAGGAGAAGTTGGCAGCGCTGCCGCTCACGACGCTCGCTTCCCTCGCCCGGCAGAGCCGCGCTCAGGCACGGGGGGAGCTGCGGGGAAGGGGGGAGAGGCTCTGCTGCCTCCTGCATGGCTGGGGAGCTCTGCTGCAGCAGCTCCTGCAGGAGAGGGGGAGCTGGGAGGGGGCTGGGAGCGCTCCTGCAGCCATCCCAGGCCTCACGTGGAAGCGGTGCCGGCACATGGGAGTGATGCTGACGGGGCTTTGCAAGGGCGTGGAGCAGCGGGGAAAGGCTGGGAAGTGCAGGGTTAGGTTGGATTTCAGGGAAGAATTGTTCCCTCTGAGGGTGGGGAGACCTTGGGACACGGTGCCCAGAGAAGCTGTGGCTGCCCCTGGATCCCTGGCGGTATCCCAGGCCTGGTGGGAGGTGTCCCTGCCCTTGGGGTGGCTTTAAGGTGTCACTATCACTAACTGTGAGTGGCTGAACGCGACAGAGAGCAAACTGATGCCTGCTCCTTGTGCTCCATCCCTGCTGTCCCTGCCCTGGCTGGGTCTCAGTTCATCCCTCTCCTGCCCCTATTCCCACCACACTGCTGTCGCCAGCCCAGCATCCCTGGCAGGGCTTTACTGGGAGCAGACTGGGAAGTGACCCTGGAAGAGCAGGAGGTCAGGCCACAGTTCCCCAACGTAAGCAGGGACCTTCTGTTTCTGACATCAAAGAGCAGCTCCTGGTCCGGTTCCCTGCTGGCCTGGCTGGGGCTGCCAGGGGAAGCTGTGACAGCAGGGATGCCTGGGAGCAGCTGCTTTTCCTCCCATGTTTTCCATAATCCTGTTTCTCATCCCGCCGCTTGACCCTCGCTGGACACCTGGAGGGGGTGGAGGTTTGGCTGGCTTCTGTACCATGTGGGCTCTGCTTTTCTGGAGCCCTTTTTCTCCTTGTTGCCCTCATTTCGGGCTGATTTGTCTCTCTGAGGTGTTGGGGGTGGTTGATGTTCCAGCAAAAAGGTGGGATGGGGATGGAACAGAATCTCCCAGATGGCTTTTGCAGTGTCTGAACCAGTGTTGGACAGATTTCCATGGGATAATGTTTGTTCCTTCTTCCTCCCCCAGCATGACAAGCTCTGAGTATTCCCAGTTTGTCCCAGTCACGTCCTGGGGCTCCACACCTTGCCCTGAACTCCCTGGCACATCAATCCCAGAAAACCAGTGAAGGTGACTCTCTCTGATGCTCCAGCATTTGTTGGGCGGGTCCATCCAGCAGGAGCAGCAGCAGGAATTTGTCTGGCACCGTTCGCAGAGGACTCGGTGGTTTCCTGGCTGCTTCCAGCTTTGTCCTTGTAGGAAAGGCCAAAACACATCAAAAATTGGAGGTTTTTCTTCCTTTTCCAGCTCCAGGTTGAGTGAGCTGAGGGGTCTCAGGGAGGGGACAGAGGTGTCCTTGGCAGTAAGGTCTTACCTTTTCCTCTGGAGAAAGGAGGAAGGTTCTGACCCGTGTCCTGTGGGTTTGGTCCCAGTCCTGGCATGAATCACCCCGAATTTCCCTGTTAGAACTGACAAAAAGGGAGCTCTGGTTTCAGCCCTCAAAGCGCCCTTTTAAGGTTACAGAGTTGAGAGGCCCACGTGATCCACAATAAAAACCAGGCAACTGTTTTAATTTAGTGAAAGCAGAAATGGGCCGAAAATGTCACCCTGTGAGAATATTTCTATTTCCTTATGTTCCCTTTTTTATTTATAGTGTTCTAATATTCATAAACGTGTCCCAAAATCCCTTTGAGAGGGTTTTTTTTTTTTTCCCCCATCTATCTCTGAAATAAATGCTGATTTAAGAGCGGGGTCTGCTGGTTCAGCAGGCATGAAGTAATTCAAGTGTTGAGCTGTGGGGTTCCTCTCCAGGAGCTATAAAAGCATCAGAGGGGAGCCAGAGTTCCTTTTTTTTTTTTCTTCCTGCAAGGGCCAAGAACACAGCACAACTTTGGAGGAGAGAAAAACAAGTTTCTGAGAGATGTGGCAGCATCTGGCTGTCAGGGGTTTGGGGACTTCCAGGTCTGGGCGTGGGGTGTTGGGAACAGACCCCAGGCAAGGTTTTCCCTTCGAGTGGTGAATCTGAGTGTCCCAAGGCTGTCCAGCAGCTGGGGCTGTGACACTTCTTGGGGTCCCAGTGAGGCTTTGAGGGTTCCTTTTGGGGTGCACTGGGGCACGAGGAGGTGACAGGGGCAGCCAGGAAGAACTTTGTCCCCCGATGTCGCTGGAGCAGCCAACCCAGCACATCCCCAGTGCTTCCCTGAGTGCTGCTGGATTTATTTGCTGTTCCAGGGCAGGGAAGCAGATCCCAGCCCCACAGGATCCATTAAGCTCTCTGACCCCGGAGGATTCTCAATTCCACATGGTTTAATCACCCCCAGCTCCGGCCAGCTGCCGTCTGCCCAGACGAGTTCCTGGCTGTTGGTTCTCTCCCCTCACTCCCATTTTTCCTCCCTGTGAAAAATGAGGTTCACATATTTTTTATAGAATTTAAAAGTTTAATAAAAAAGACAATTAGGAGATAAAAATTAAGTGTACAGATACGGCCAGGAGTCTCTGCATTCACCTTACTAACACAGGATTGTCCCTTAAAAACAGAACTCTGCTACACATCCATAAATTCTCATACATGATTCAAACATTCCTCTTAAGATTTTTGGTGTTCTTCTGTTTAGTTTTTTTCTTGCCCCCTTTCCAATAGATCAATCTTCTTGGCACCATGGAGACTTACATTCCCTGATAGCAGAAATGCAATAAATTCCTCCCCCAGAGCTCTGGTCACTGCAGTCTTCAGAAGATTATGAATGCAGGGGAGTCTCCAGCTATCTTTGTCAGTCTTTGGGTTATGCAAACAAAAGTAATTTTTGTTTTAATACTATGTCATAGCTCAACATATATATGTATTATACCATTATTTAATAACAGATAACAGAATAATTAATAACAGAAATAAAGGAAACTATATTAATATAGCTAAATTTTCTAATCTTATACATATAACTCTCATTATAATATTATGATAATAAGATATGCATTTATAGCACTCCCCGAGCCAATCCCTGTCCCAAAGGCCCCAAGAGCAGGTGCCAGGCAGCACGAGGAAGGGCAGATGTGCCACAGGATGAAAGGGGAGCTCCCGGAGCCAGAGGGTCTCTGGGGCCACCCTGCTGGGAGAGATGGAGATCTCAGTGCGCGGTGTCACCGCAGCCACCGTCCCTCTGCGTCACCAGCCCCGGGGGTGGCTGCAGAGGTCACCCTGGCAGGGAGGAGAGGGACATTTCCCCCGTCTCTCCCTTCCTGGCGAGACAGATAGCGCTGCTGGAGGCACTCCAAGGTCACGGGGAAGGAGTTTGCTTTTCCTCAGCAGCTCGGCTTGATGAGCCCGGTCAGCTCGGAGAGGGCTCTGGCGCTTTTCCCGGCAGCTTCTCGCGATCCAGGGGAGTTTGTTTGGATTCCCTGCGGAAAAATGCAGGCTGCAATTGCTGCCGACTGCAGAGGGGTCAAACCTTAACCAGGTGTGTGCAGGAGGATTTTGTGGCTCTGCTGGGGCTGATAAAGAGCGGGGGGTTATCAGTTTGTTTAGGGGGTGCTGGACCCTCCTTGGGCATTCCAAAGCTGCTGGCAGACGTGGGAATACCATTTTGGGGAGCCTGAGCCGTGACAAGTCACAAATCACCTTGTGACACCGGCCTGGAAGGGCCTGGGCGAACCCCCGGGCTTTCCTTTGGAGGCACAGAAGAAGGGGAGTCCCAGGCTGGGCTTTTGTGCTGCTCTCAGAATGACCAAGTGCAAATCAGCTCAGTCACAAGTTCCCTTCTGGCCAGATCTCCTGGGAAATCTTCTCTGAGGGGGTGAAATCTACTGGGAAATCTCAGCTCGGGGGCACGTGGCCCCTCCACCCCTTTCCTGGGTGGTTTGTGAAGGCCTGGGGGTGGCTTTTGGATCCCTTTGGTGGCACTTGTGCTGTGCTGTCCTTTGGCAGAACCCAGGGGGGAAGTGGTGCCAACTGATCAGTGCCCCCAGACTCCATCCAGCTCGAAGAGATGAGCCTGGAGAGCTGGCAAGTCCCCAAACTCCGCAGGGCTGTGGCCTTGGGAAGGCACGGTTGAGGTTTTTTGGTTGCTGCCTGCCAGGAAAATGAGCTGGGGAGATGGCGGGGGGAGAGAGAATTTGGGTGTGGAGAGCAGAAAATGCAGCAGCTGATAAAGGATCTGCTCTGCTTGCTTCCCTCCTCACTCTGTCAGCTGGGGAATGAAGGGCCTGTCAGCACCAAGTGAGCTGTGAGGGGAATTTCACCCATTCCAAACCCAGCCTTAGCAGCCAAAATGAGGAATGGGAGCTCAGATCTTCCAAAAGTTCTGTCCCAACCTGCTGGGCCATCAGTCCCTCCCACAGGTTTAGCGCAGGCTCTTCCAGCTCTGGGCCAAAATGTGCAGCGTTCTCATCTTGCCTGGGAAAGGATCGTGGAGAAGGGGGATGAGGAACATCCTCATCCTCTGTCCAAAAATGTGCAGCGTTCTCATCTTGCCTGGGAAAGGATCATGGAAAAGGGGGATGAGGAACATCCTCATCCTCTGTCCAAAAATGTGCAGCGTTCTCATCTTGCCTGGGAAAGGATCGTGGAGAAGGGGGATGAGGAACATCCTCATCCTCTGTCCAGCTCAGCAGGGTCCCTCTGGCAGTGCTGGGAGCATCACACCCACTTTGTGGCACAGCAAAGGTCTCCCTGCCTTAGCCAGGGCTAGGAATTCTCTGCTCGTGCCTTTTTTTTCTTGGAAGATCCGGCTGTGCTGGTGCTTCCAAGGGTCACATTCCTGGCCGAGGCTGAGGGAAGGTAACAGATCTGTTTTTGTGGAGAAAATCACCACACGCCTGCTCGGGTGCCAAGTGCAATCTGAGCTCTCTGGGTTGCCTGGGCCACAAACATTCAGTCTGTGATGAGTAAAACTGTTCCTCTTGGGGAAAAAAATCTGTGCTTCTGACAAGATTCCTGGGGGAGGCTGCCTCCTGATCTGTGCTGGAAGCGAGGCGCATGATCTGGGAGAAAGCTGCTCACGAGTTGTGCTGGAGAAGTTCTGATCCCGGAGAGGAGCAGATGGGAATTCCTGCCTGGAATCCGATGGGCCTGAGCAAACAAACCCAATCTCCGAGCTCCTTCCCTGCTTTGGGAAGTGTGTCCTTCCTTCCAGGCCAGGGCTGGAGGCAGCTGGGAATGGGAAGGGTTGGGTTTTCTTGGGGGTTGTGTGATCCACATCCTGCCCCATCTCCTGGAACCGCTTTCCCAGGCGGTGATCTCACCGTTCTGGGAGCCAGCTGCTTCCCTGGCTGCTCTCAAGGATTTTAGGGAGGAATCCTTCCCTCTCAGCATCCCTGGAAGTGCTCCAGGATGGGCTTGGAGCGCCATGGGTTTGTGGGAGGTCCCCTCCACCCCAAACCATTCTGGGATCCTACAAAAACTCCTGAAATCTTGAGGGAGCCTGAGGCTAAAATTTACCTGCAGGTGGAACAAAAAACCCCCAACCTCAGAGTCAAAACCAGGCCAAGCCCCCAGCTGCTGGGGAGGGGTAAAAGAAGAAATCTCCTTTCTCAGGAGTGTTTTTGGAGAGAAAGCTCCTTTCTCAGGGGTGTTTTTTTGGGAAGAAATCTCCTTTCTCAGGAGTGTTTTTTGGGGAGAAATCTCCTTTCTCAGGAGTGTTTTTTGGGAAATCTCCTTTCTCAGGAGTATTTTTTGGAAATCTCCCTTCTCAGGAGTGTTTTTTCGGGAGAAATCTCCTTTCTCAGGAGTGTTTTTTGGGAAGAAATCTCCTTTCTCAGGGGTGTTTTTCAGGGAGAAATCTCCTTTCTCAGGAGTGTTTTTTGGGGAGAAATCTCCTTTCTCAGGGGTGTTTTTTGGGAAGAAATCTCCTTTCTCAGGGGTGTTTTTTGGGAAGAAATCTCCTTTCTCAGGAGTGTTTTTTGGGGAGAAATCTCCTTTCTCAGGGGTGTTTTTTTGAGAAGAAATCTCCTTTCTCAGGAGTGTTTTTTGGGGAGAAATCTCCTTTCTCAGGGGTGTTTTTCAGGGAGAAATCTCCTTTCTCAGGGGTGTTTTTTGAGGAGAAATCTCCTTTCTCAGGAGTGTTTTTGAAGAGAAATCTCCTTTCTCAGGGGTGTTTTCTGGGGAGAAATCTCCTTTCTCAAGAGTATTTTCTGGGGAGAAATCTCCTTTCTCAGGAGTGTTTTTTGGGAAATCTCCTTTCTCAGGGGTGTTTTTTGAGAAGAAATCTCCTTTCTCAGGAGTGTTTTTCAGGGAGAAATCTCCTTTCTCAGGGGTGTTTTCTGGGGAGAAATCTCCTTTCTCAGGAGTGTTTTTTGGGGAAGAAATCTCCTTTCTCAGGGGTGTTTTTTGGGAAGAAATCTCCTTTCTCAGGGGTGTTTTTTGGGAAGAAATCTCCTTTCTCAGGGGTGTTTTCTGGGGAGAAATCTCCTTTCTCAGGAGTGTTTTTTGGGAAATCTCCTTTCTCAGGAGTATTTTTTGGAAATCTCCCTTCTCAGGAGTGTTTTTTGGGAAATCTCCTTTCTCAGGGGTGTTTTTTGAGGAGAAATCTCCTTTCTCAGGGGTGTTTTTTGGGAAGAAATCTCCTTTCTCAGGGGTGTTTTCTGGGGAGAAATCTCCTTTCTCAGGAGTGTTTTTTGGGGAGAAATCTCCTTTCTCAGTAGTGTTTTTTTTGGGGGAAATCGCCTTTTTTCCTGCTGGAATCCGAGTGCAGCTCGGGGAGCAGCCAGGGCCCTGCAGCTGCCCCCGGGGCAGTCGGGGGTGAGCTCAGAGCGCTTCGGGGCTGGGAATTACCACGGCCAGAAGCGAGCAGTGTGTCTTCCCCCTGTAATTACCCCGGCAGCTGTGTGGCCAGAGGGAAAGGTGAACCCCCCGCACACACAAAGAGGAGCCGGGAAATCCCTGTGGCTCCTTCAAATTCACCATTAGCCGGCTGGCTGGTTTATTTTTGCCTCCTTCAGAGTGCCCCCCTTGCCCTGAGCTGAGGGGGGGCTGAGCTGAGCTTCAAGCGCCACTTTAAAGGGAGCAGCTGCGCCTCATTCCCGGTGGGCTTCTCCCATTCCCGTCACGTCCCAGCCCGCTCTCCGTGCTCGGAATTCCCTGCTTTTCCCATTAAGCAGCGGCACAAAAGCTCCCGGGAGGACCTTTGGGATGAGGAGGTGGCTGTGCCACTCGCGGGGTGTCAAGGCTCGGGGCGCCCGGGCAGGGCTCCCGGCGTGTCCCCATCCATTGGGGGATGGCATTCCGGTGCTCGGGAGAGGCGGGTGTGATGCAGCCCTGCTGCAATCCCGCTCCTCTGGATCATCCAGCTGTTGCGCTCCCGCTCCAGCTGTTCCGCTCCTGCCGGCGCACCGGCTCCGGGCACAGCCCCGCGTCACGCCAGCCCCTGCCACCGCTCTCTGCCCCCCTTCTCAGCCCTGTTTCCCTTCTCCTTTCACTCGTCCCGACCTTTATTTCCCCTCCCCAGCCCCCGTGGGAAGTTCTTCGCGAGCCTCGGCCCAGCTGCGGCTTTTCGGGTGACAAAGCCACCGACCCCCGCACCTTCCTCTCACCCAGCAAAAGGAGGAAAACCCAAAAAAAGACAAAAACCCCCCCAAAAAAACCCCCGGAGACGGAGCGCCGGAGCTCAGGTGTTCGGGCGAGCGGCTGGGGGGTGTTTTATTCCATTTTCCTTCCGTAGCGAGTCCCGCCCTCTCCTCGCCATTGGGTGCTCGCAGCCCTTTTGTACGCGGCGAGATGCAGCTGTCAGCCCGCCCGGCTCCCCATCCCCGCTCGCTGCCGGACTAGGAATGGGCAGGAGGAGCTCGCCCGTTGCCCTCCTGGTGGCCCTGTGGCTCGGCCAGCTGGCTGCGTGGGCAGCGGGACGCCCCAAGGTGAACCCCAGGATCATCGCGGCTCCCCAAGGTGAGTCCCGGGCTGCACCCTCGGGATGCGGCTGCTCCCCGCGCCGGCTCCTTCCTTCCTACCTGGGTCTCGTCCTTTCAGCAGTAGGCAGGCTATTTTTATTTCTTTTGTGTCCTCTGGGAGGCTTTTGGCTCTCCTTAAAAGCCAAAGGGATGAGATTGCTGCCTTTTAATTGAATTTTTAGACCTTTCTTTCCTTTTCAATATTTTTTTTAAAAATGTTTTAAAAGCATTTCCCCGAGACCTTCGGACATTAAAGGCTGTCGAAAAGCATTTCCCCCCCGCCCCCTACCAGCTGGGTGTATTAGAGGCTGTCAAAAAAAAAAGCTCTGAGGCGGCCACAGGACACATTTCCTAACTTGCAGTTCTCCAGAAAGGAGAAGTGTATTTACATAGCTAATGCACTTATTCATCTGCTTTAACTCGCCCTGCTCGCCGCAGCCGAGTTTGGTGAGTAAATATTAGCCGAGGACCCCCGGTCTCGGGGAAAAATTTACAAGCGGCACGTAAGGACTTTTGTAAGCAGATCGGCTCTCGGCAAAGCCGAACAAAGAAATGTTCTCAAGGCTCCCGAGCTTGCTGTGTCGGCGCTGGTTTTATCCCGAGTTTTGGGATGAATCCCCTCCAGGCTGGCTGGAACAAAGACCCCGTTGGCTTTTGCCGGGCGAGCTCTGCAGCACAAGGGCTCCTCTGTTGCTCCCTGGCAACTTCCGAGAACGCCCATTTCCCCCGCTCCGTTCCGTGCCATCTGTTACCCTGGGCTGGCATTTGCGGTGCCCTTCGCCGGGCCGGGGGGGCGGTGGTGGCTCGGGGGTGGCCTCCGCTGTCACCTTGTCACACAAAGGGGAGCGGCAGCGGCGCGCAGGGCAGGGGAGGCTGCTCCGCTATGGCGTCACCGGCGCTGGCTGCGGGAAAAGGGAGCGGGAGTGGGACGGGAGCTGCTGCTGCTCCTCCGGGAATGCTCCCCCCCGCTCCCTACGGCGCCGAGGCTGGGAGGTACCGGGGGAAAGGGAGGGATCGGATCGCCACCTGTGTCCCTGCACAATGCTGTCACTCGTGTCTCACGCCCACAAAGGCCTCCAGCACCTGTCACCGAAGCTCGAGCTCACCTGGCTCGCCTTATCTCCGTCCTGCTCTTATCTGTGCCTCCGTTTCCCAGGGCTCGGCAGCGCTCCGGGCCAAGCGGGATTGCCATGGGCGAGGGATGGGAGAGAGAGAGAGAGCTGTGTCCTATTTAAAAGCTCCTTGGTGTCACCTCTACCCTCCCCAAGCAGGGCTGTGGGCGAGGGAGGAGGAGGAGGAGGAGGGGGATGAAGAAGCGGTGCTGCGGTGCGAAGTTGCGGGTGCCCCGGGCGGGCTGAGAGCTCCGCACGTTGCCGGGCTCAGCACGTGGCTGCTGCAGCTGCAGCCCCAGCCCGTGCGGGGGGAACGGAGCCTCATTTGGGGCTCATTTCCATCTGGGCCCCCCGTTCCTTGGCGCTGGGGAGCGGCGTTGCGGGCCCGCTGCTGTGTTTGCAGGGCTGGCCCCGGGCTCTGCGGGAGCTGGCAGCTCTCCCCTAATTGAATTTCTTACACGCCACGGCCCCGCAGCAGCGGCAGGTGATGCGGCTCGCCAAAGGCACCTCGGCGTGCTCCAGCCCCGAGCAGGGCGAGGGTGCGGATTTCAGGAGCCGGGCTCTCCGCAGGGGCCGTCCCTCCCTGCCCGCATCGGGCAAAGCCGCGGCTGCTTTTCCGTCCCTCAGCAGCACCGTGCCCCGCGGCGAGGCTGTGACACGGAAAGTCTCAGCTGCGCTGGATTCGGTGACATCCGGAGCCTCCCCGGCTCCGCCAAACCCTGCCCTCCCTGCGGCCTCCGCTGCTTTGGCCCCCAGCTCCCCGTAAGAGACGGGCGAGGGGACGCGGGGAACTGGGACAAAATGTCCCCAGGCCGAGGTGGCACAGCCCTGAGCTCACACCTGCAGACAAAGGAACACGGCGGCTCCGTCCTGCTGCTCGCAGCTCCTGCATGAGCAGCTCCCAGCACTTGGGAGCCCGCTGTTCCGCAGCTCCAGGGCCCCCGCGCAGGTGGCCAGCTCCGGGTCATTGCCGGCCACTCCTGACTCCGCGAGATTCCTTCCTCCTTTTGCCCGGAGCAAAGTTCAGCTCCACATCTCCGCTCGGGCCGTTCCTGCCGGCAGAGCCCCTGCCCGGCTGTCCTCGCCCGTGTCCGGCCGAGGGGGATCCGAGCGCCGCGCAGCGCTCCCACCATCCCTTCCCTCCCACCATCCCTTCCCTCCCACCATCCCTTCCCTCCCACCATCCCTTCCCTCCCCATCCTCCCTGGGTTATTTCCCCCCGTCCGGCCGGGCTGTTCTTTGGGCAAGCGCGCGGAGCTCTCGCTCCCGGGCACGGCTGCCGTGTCCCGCATCTCTGGTGTCCCGGCAGCGGGAGGGGACACCCGGCCCGGCTGTCTGCTGACCGGAAAGTCACCGAGCATCAGAAAACGCTGAGCGTGGCACGGAGCCTGCGGGCGGGCTCGGGCTGCTGCAGCCCGCGGCCTTGGCAGCGCAGGAGCTGCTGCCACTCTCAGGAATTTGTCCCTGCTCAGCCACACGTGCAGACATCCGAGGAAAACTCGCGTCTTCGAGGGGTGGGGATGGGCTCCGGCGGTTTAATTATCCCCAGCTCATTAACAGGTGAGCTGGAAGCCGGAGGCATCGGGTTCTGAGATAAGCGGGTGGGAAAAGCAGGATTATCCAACTGACCTCCGGCTGCCTCGGCGGGGTGAGCTGGTCCCAGCCCGCCCCGGGATACAGCGGGGCCCTGGAACGGCAGCTCCGGGAATCCGCCTGGGCTGCCTGGAACAGCTCCTGGGCTTTGCTAGGCTTGGCTGCCTCCTTGTCTGGGAGAGCTGTGTCAGCAGGGCTGGCGGGGAGCTCTCCGCGCCCTGGCTGCTCCCCACGGAACCTTCTGGAGAGAGCTGCAGAGCGGCTTGGGACAAGGGATGGAGCGACGGGACACACACTGCCGCTGGACAGGGATGGGTGGGATGCTGGGAAGGAATTCCTGGCTGTGAGGGTGGGGAGGGGCCGGGATGAAGTTCCCAGAGAAGCTGTGGATGCCCCTGGATCCCTGGAGGTGCCAAACACCGTGGCTTGGAGCAGCCTGGGACACTGCAAGGTGTCCCCGACCATTCAGGGATTGGGATGAGAGGATCCTTAAAGGTCCTCGTCTCTTCCCCTTGTGGCAAACGAGGGATTTCTGGTGCCAGCAGCAGCTTTTTCTCCTCAGTGACAGCATCTCTGGGGTTTTTTTGTGGTCCCATGGTGTGAAACATCTTTGTAGGACACTTTCCCACAAAGCTCTCGGAGCATCACCATTTCCAGGAGAAAGCTGCTTGCTTTCCCAGCAGTGCTATTTTCTCCTTTTTCACAGGGTTGGGGGATGCTGGGAGCTGAAAATGTTGGTTGGGAAAAAAAAAAAAAATAAAAAAAAAAGAAAAAAGAAAGAAAAAAAAATAAAAAAAGAGAAATATGTTTTGCTGCGCGCAGATTGAAAAAGAAGAAAAGCAAACCAAACAAATGGAGTGAATCACAGGCACCTCCTGTTGCAAGAGCACGACACGAAAACAACAGGCAGGGCACGGCTGATGGAAGTTGTGGCTGGAAAAGGGAGCTGGGTGCCAATTCCTGACCAAGCTCCCAGCTCTGCAGCAGCCAATTTGGGGACGGAACTGCTGACAACCGGCCTGGGAAGGTGTTCTGTGGGGGATGCAGCCAGGCTCGCTGCCTTAAATGGGACAGACTAAATTTAAACCCCAGGGCTGGAGTACAAACTAAATCTAAGCTTGAGCACGAAATAAATCTCTAAGTACGAGGTGCTTTTTTAGGGAAAAATCTCGCATCCAGAAAAAGGGCTGGGAGGTGAGCGAGGAGGGGAAATGGGTTCCGTCCGCTGGCCTGTGCCTATTCCTGGCTGCTCCAAAAATAGGGCTGGTTCCTCCTGCTGGGCACCCTTTTCCTGCCAGCCCCAGCTCCGTGGAAAGCCGTGGGATTGCTGCAGGAGCGGGGATGTGGAATCGCTGCCGTAATTCAGGTGTGGGGACACGGCTTTGGGTGATAAATCCCAATTTTTTGTTGACCTTAACCACAGCTCTGCTTGCCCGGGGTCAGGGCAGCGATGATTCCACGTCTCGTTATCCGCTGGGGTCGGGTATTCCCGTCTGGCAGGTGTGGGGCTGTGGGAGGGAGAGGGGTTTGGGAGTTCTGGGAGTTTCCTTGAGGAATTGGAGGCCAGTCCCAGCCAGACAAACAGCTGCCCTCTGGCTGCCCTGCCCACGGCTTTGCTGAGATCTTGGAGTTTCGGGAAGCTGGGTTTCAGATTCCTGCCCACCCCGGGGCTTTCCAAGTCTGGGAAATGAGGAGCTGCAGCCAGGGCTGGGCGTGAGGGCAGTGGGAATGCTGTGTCCGGCTGCTGGGGGGGTTCTGTGGCATTCCCTGGCACAAATCTGGAATGTCCCGGGGCTGGCACCTGCCTGGAACTCACGGCAGGTGCGGGAAGCTGCCAGCAGCAGGAGGAGGCTGGAAGGGCACGGCAGGACCATTCCCGATCCTGCTGGGCCATTCCTGCTCCCTCTGGGAAGGGCATGGTGGGGCCATTCCCAATCCCACTGGGATCCTTCCTGATCCCTTTGGGAAGGGCACGGTGAGGCCATTCCTGATCCTGCTGTGATCCTTCCCAATCCCACTGAGAAGGGCACAGTGGGGCCATTCCCAATCCCACTGGGAAGAGCATGGCACAGCCATTCCCAATCCCACTGGGATCCTTCCCAGTCCCTTTGGGAAGGGCACAGTGGGGCCATTCCCAATCCCACTGGGATCCTTCCTGATCCCTCTGGGAAGGGCATGGTGAGGCCATTCCTGTTCCCACTGGGCCATTCCTGTTCCCACTGGGCCATTCCCGATCCCACTGGGCCATTCCCAATCCCACTGGGATCCCTCCTGATCCCTCTGGGAAGGGCATGGTGAGGCCATTCCCGATCCCACTGGGCCATTCCCGATCCCACTGGGCCATTCCCGATCCCACTGGGCCATTCCTGATCCCACTGGGCCATTCCTGTTCCCACTGGGATCCTTCCCAGTCCCTCTGGGAAGGGCACAGCGGGGCCAATCCCACCAGGATCGGGAATGCACACACCCCACCTGTATTCCACAGGGATAAAACCTCTGGATCTTCCCCCTCGGAGCCTCCCTGGGTGGACACCACAGGGACACCCTGCCCAGGAAGGGTTTTCCAGCTGCGGGGAGCCGGGATCGGGAAGGGGCTGGAGCGGGGCTTGTGGATGCTGCTGGAGCTGCTCGGGGCAGGTTTTACCCCCTGGAAGGCCTTTCCTGGGAAATCAATGCCTGGATCTGACTTTCCTGGGCTGGGAGGGGCTCCCCGCATCCCTCTGAATCCATCCTTTGTTGTGTTGACACAACATCCAGCAGTGCTTGTGCCATTGTTCCGCCGGCCGCGGGATAAAATTCCATCATTTCACAGGCAGGAGCCGGGAAGCGGCGCAGCCTGGGAGCGCCGCTGCGGAGCGGAGCCTTTGGAAAAGTGGCAAAACCTGCCTCTAAATTTAGCCCCTGCAGCCGTGGGGTGCAGCGAGCGGCTCGGCGCCGGAGCAGCCGGGAATGCCGGACCTGCAGGATGGCAGAAATCCACGGAATCAAAGGCTCTGGCCTCGCCTTGCAGCTCCAGTGCTGCATAATTGTGGGGGGAGCAAGAGTGGGGCCGCGTTAGTATTCATGGAATTGCTGCCGAGCCCGCCAGCCAGGGATTTGATGTTTAATAAGGAGAATTCCAGCGTTCCCCGAGCGTGGGGAGAGCAGGGCCCCGGCTTTGAATCCAGGGCTTGTTCCCCGCGGGATGCAGGTTCGGGGTCTCTTTTGTTGCTTGCTGAGTGGGTGTTTGGGATCGATTCCAGCTCGGAGCGGGGTTATCGACAGCACAGCTCCCACAGGAGCTTCTGGGATCCCAAATCCCGAGCCTGGCGGCTGAGTTACCAAACCAAAAGGGTTTTTTTTTTTTTTTTCTCCCTTTCCTGCCCCGGCTGCCCCCAAGGCGCTCCCAGAAATAGCTCGGGAATGGTTGATGTGCCAGGGTATTTCCTTTCGGAGCGTGCCTCTGAAAAAGCGCATTTGTGTGCTCCGAGAGCGCTCTGCAGCTTGGCCCTGCTTTTGTGGGATGGATTATCCCGGCTAATGCGGGCTCCCATTGTCTCCCGGGCTCTGGAAAAGCTGGGATCTCTCCAGGGCACTGCGAGCACCCCGGGAGCGCAGGAGCAGGGTGGGAAAGGAGCCAGGGAAAAGTGGGATGGAGGCAGCTGGGAATGCTGGGCTGGAAAAGCCCCTCTGGATGAGGGTGCTGGTGGTCCCAGGAGGATGTGGGGAGGCAGAGGTGAGACGGGATGATGAGAAGAGGGAACGAGGAGCTCTCTTGGATCGCTGCTCAGCCCCAGAGCGGCTCGGGGTGATGGGAAACTCCGGACGAGCCGCGCCTCGCTGGGGTCTCGGGGTGAGGCTGCCGGAGCCTTTCACACCTCTGATTTTGGGGTTTCCCGGGAGCTCCCGGGCCTCTTTGCGGGGTTTTAGGGACACGTGTCCCCCCCGGTCCCTCTCCCCCATCCTGTGCTGGTTCTGAGTGGGCAGCTGGAGCTTCCCCCAGGTCCCAGCTGGAAAATGGGAAGGAAAGCAGCCCACAGCCCCCAGTCCCTGCTTTCGGGAATCCTTTCCTGCAGGAACGGCAGAATTCCGGTCAGGGCTTTTACCCAGGCCGGCCTGATGGGAAAGCACTTTGGAAAACCATTTAACTGCTCCTTCCTGGGATGCGGGGAGGCCCGGCCCGGGCGAGGCCGTGACCGCAGCATCGCTGCCCTACCTGGCCCGTGCCCTTCCCTGCCCCGGGGGGGACAGGAGAGGCCGGGCTGCCTTTGGAATACCGAAAATTCCAACAGGACTCGCTGATCCACGTTCCACAAGGCTTCAGCAGGGAGCTGCGCGTTCCCCCGGCCAGGGGAGGCGGGGAATGTCTCCCTTTTCCAGCATTTTCAGCCCCTCCGGCTGTCTGGTTTCCCCAGGAGTTTTGGGGTCCCTGCTCCTTTCAGGGACAAGGGGAGAGCAGGGAAGCAGCGCCAAGCGCTCCAGTCAGCTCCAAGATGAGCAGGAGGGGAAGGTGGAGGGAGTGAAAGCCGGTCCAGGATGGGATTCGGACCCAGAGGAAGCTCCTGGGGGGGATGGGACAGAAACCCGGAGGCGTCACTTCTGCTCTGTTCCTTCTGCTTCCCTTGAGAAATGACTCGGGTCGGGCGACGGGACCACCTCAAACCATGGTGGGGCTGCCCTGGGCTGATCCCTCAACCCTTCCAGGCTCTCCTTCTCCAGAGGGGTTCCCAGGGACCCCCGGGGGCAGGGACCCTGCTGCTGGGGCACAGAGGCCGGGCACAGGAGGGAACAGCGGGGAGGAAGTGGCCCCCACGCACTCGTCACCTCTCGAGTTTCTCCTTTCGCCTCCTTCTCGGAAACGCGTCCAGAAAATGTGAAATGTGTCACTTCTCACGCGGGGCTGGGGCCTCGCAACCACAAACTGTCAATTATTCCGTGGCAGGGCTGAGCAAACCTGCCCCAAAAGTTGCTCCCTGAACACCTCATTTGCAGATTATTCCCATAAAAACCCCCGCTGCTGCAGGCTCTGTGCCTGAGGGTGCCTGAGGTGTCCATCCCATGGGAAGGGATGTCCTGTTCCCGCTGTGTCACGCTCTTCCCTCATGTCACTCTGTTCCCTTTGAGCAAAGTCACACTGGAAGGAAAAACTTAGCGCAGCAGCTCCTTGGAGACATATTTCCTCTTCCTGAAATGCCTCAATTTGGGAATTTATAGATTGACTAAAAAAAAAAAAAAAAAAAAGAGGAAAAAACGCAGCTTGGCTTCTCACTGGCATCCGTGGCGGAGCTCTGGGGGTGGGAGCGGTGCGGTGAATCCAGCCCTGCTCCGGGGGGCTGCAGCTGGAAAATCCAGGGGTTGTCCTCCCGGCCTGGCCCGAGGGAACAGCGGAACTCCAGAGTTTTGGGATGTGGAGTCCTGAGTGACTCAGGAAGAGGCATCAGCGTTCCCGGGTGAAAGGGATGGGTGTCACCGCATCCCGGCTGATCTCCCGCAGCCGGATTGGTGCGGAGAGCCTTGTCCTGACTCAGAGCCGGGGTGAGGGCACATCCAGGGGCACTCCCGAATTCCCAGCCCTTAAATCAGCTTTTCCTCCAGTGCCCAGCCCATGCTGTCATCCAGGCTGGAATCTGTGCTGGAAAGGAATCCAGGCTGGGGAATGTTTGGATGTTTGCCATCGGGGCCACCGCGGGTGACAATTCCCGGGGCATCGCTGGCACAGCCGCCTGGCAAATCCCGGTTTTCCATGGGCTGGCAGTGCACCTCTGGCCTGCTGCAGCCGCGGGAGAGCTCGGCACGGCACAGCTCAGCCGAGGGGGCACATAGGAGCAGCAGTTCCAGGGAGGGGGAGCTTCTGGACAGGGCAATTCCTGGGATGGGCAATTCCTGGGGAGGTCAATTCCAGGGATGGGCAATTCCAGGGATGGGCAATTCCAGGAGAGGGCAATTCCAGGGGATGGGCAATTCCAGGAGATGGGCAATTCCAGGGATGGGCAATTCCAGGAGAGGGCAATTCCTGGGATGGGCAATTCCAGGAGAGGGCAATTCCAGGAGAGGGCAATTCCTGGGATGGGCAATTTCAGGAGAGGGCAATTCCTGGGATGGGCAATTCCTGGGGATGGGCAATTCCAGGGACAGGGCAATTCCAGGAGAGGGCAATTCCAGGAGATGGGCAATTCCAGGAGATGGGCAATTCCAGGGATGGGCAATTCCTGGGGATGGGCAATTCCAGGGGAGGGCAATTCCTGGGATGGGCAATTTCAGGGACAGGGCAATTCCTGGGATGCGCAATTCCTGGGGATGGGCAATTCCAGGGACAGGGCAATTCCAGGGACAGGGCAATTCCAGGGATAGGAAATTCCTGGGATGGGCATTTCCAGGGGAGGGCAATTCCAGGAGAGGGCAATTCCAGGGGATGGGCAATTCCAGGGGATGGGCAATTCCAGGGATGGGTAATTCCAGGGACAGGGCAATTCCAGGAGAGGGCAATTCCAGGAGAGGGCAATTCCAGGGAGCAGGCAGACTCCCTACCCTGCTCTCCCACCTCATATTCCAAGGTAATTCCCACTTGGAAGGAATTTATGGGCAGAGAAAATGAAGGATCTGCCTCGTGCCCTCCCCAGTTCCCAACACCCAGCAGGTCCTGCTCCCACCCCTCTGCTTCCATTTCTCCCGAGCTTTATTTCAATTCCTGCTTTTAACCCATCGGAACCATCGCCTCCAGCCCGGGCTGCCCCAGCAGCAGCATTCCCGCAGAATTCCCGGGGTGAGCTGATGACTCAGGAGCGTCTGGGCTGCGGGAGCCGCTGCCAGCCGGGAATGCTGGAGACAGGAGAGGGAAGGCGGCGCTGACTCAGCCCCAGCAGGGCTGGGTGATGGAGTTTGCCAGGAGAGGCTGCAGCCCACGCTGCCCCTCTGCTCCGGAGGTGGGAACAGCCGGCTCCGGGATGCTCTGGGATGCTCCAGGATGCTCTGGGATGCTCTGGGATGCTCCAGGATGTTCTGGATGCTCCGGGATGCTCCAGGATGCTCCGGGATGCTCCAGGGTGTTCTGGGATACTCTGGGATGCTCCAGGGTGTTCTGGGTTCCTCTGGGATGCTCCAGGGTGTTCTGGGTTGCTCTGGGATGTTCTGGGATGCTCCAGGATGTTCTGGGATGCTCTGGGATGCTCCAGGTTGCTCTGGGATGCTCTGGGATGCTCCAGGATGCTCCAGGGTGTTCTGGGATGCTCCAGGATGCTCCAGGACTCTCCAGTGCCTCTCAAGGGGCTCTTGGGCCCACAGGGAGCCATTTGCTCTGTCACCACGGCCCAATGGAAAGTGGGATTGCTCCCTTCTCTCCATGGCACCCGGAGCATCTCCCGGTTCCCTCAGCCCCAGGCATCCTTTCCGAGACGCGCCTCTCTCCTGGGTTTGATGTTCCTGCTCCCCTCCCCTCTGGCACGGAGCACAAAGCCGCCCTTTCTCCCGTTCCGGCCGCCGGAGCGGGGACATTTCCAGGGACAGAGGTGCCATTGATTCCCGCTCCAGCGGCAAACGCTGGGCACAGGGGCTCGGCGGGGTCAGCCAGGCTCTGGGAATGAGCCCTGTGTGCCCCGGAGCTGCGGGGTGGGACTGGGGGGCAGGGGTGACGGCAGGGTCAAACCTTCCAAGGGCACGAGCTTTCCTTTCCAGTGCCAAAGGCAGTTTGGGGTTTGCCGGGAGAGATGTCCCCGTCTTTGGGGACACAACGGGATGTGGCCCTGGATCCCTGGAAGTGATCCCAGGCTGGACACCCTGGGACAGCGGGAGGTGGGATGGAATGAGCTTTAGGCTCTCTTCCAGTCCCAGCAATTCCATGATTTTATGGCGCTGTGAGATGCCCTTTGCCTCCTCATCCTCATCTCCCGGTGCTGTTCAAACCCCAGCGCCGCAGTTTGAGGTGCGGGATTGCTCCCGCCAGCCCCACCAGGGGGAAAGGGGATCAGGCAGGACCCGGCAGCAGCTCTGCAGGGGCAGAGGGACCCCAGCAGCCGCTCCTGGAAGCGTTTGGAGGCTCCGTTGCCAGCGCGGGGAGCCCAGGCTGGCAGAGCTGTTTCCTCTCTCCCGTGAATCCCTGGGGAGCTGCAGGATAAACAACAAACCTCAGCGCTGGCCAAATGATTGTTTGGGGCTGGTTTGTTTTCATCTCTCAGCTCAGGGAACTCAGCAAGAGCCCCCAGAGGAGCCCCGGGGCAGCAGGAGAGAGGTGTGGAAGAGGAAGAGGAGCCGAGTTTGGAGATTTGCCTGGATTAGCAGCACTTTGGGGGCTGGAGGTTTCAAACGGGGTCTGGGCAGAGTGGCTCGAGGCCCGCCGGTGTTGGGGTCACGGCACTTTAGGGGATCCCCAGGAGTGGGGATTTTGGGAAGGGAGAGGCTGGGAAAGGGATCCCTCCTCTCCTGGGCAGGCTGAGCCTGAGCCTGGCTGCAGAACCAGCCTGGAAGTTTCTGTGCCAGATTCTGCAGCTCCGTTTCTCGGAGCCCTTGGACACAGGGCAGGCTGGGCAGGGCGCGGGGGGCAGGCAGGGATGGGATCAGCGGGGCTGAGGCTGCCGAGGGAAGCTGTCCCCTCACGGTGTCCCCTTCCTAATTGGAACTGGGGGTTCTGGCAGCTTCCCCAAGCCCTGCTGGGAAAACTCTGCTTGTTTTACGGGATGGGGGAGCCTGGGGAGGCAGGAACAACCTACAAACCCAGCGGGAATTGGGCGACCTCTGAGGTGCCGCTTCCCTGCTGGCTCGGGACAGAGGCAGTGCCAAGTGCCAGCCCTATAAATGGAGTCAGCCACGTGCCGCTGATTAATTAATTGCCCAGCAGTGCCGCTGCCAGCTCCAGAGGCGCTCCCGGCCTTTGGCTGAGAGCTGGGAGAGCTGGCCAGGGCAGAGGCTGCTCTCTTTGGGAAAGGGAAAAACGGGAATGCCGAGCTCGGAGTGCCTGGGCAGAGGGCAGCCCTGATCCTTGGAGTGATCCCTGTGGATCGCTCCCCCAGCCACGCGGTGGGGACCGAGGGGGTCTGTGGGGAAGGGGAGCTGGAAAAGCTGGGATGTGGAAAAGGAAGGGCAGAGGGGAGGCTCTGCTGCCAGGGGAGGGCTGCCTGCCACTCCTGGCTGGGACATGGAGCCCAGGGATTGTGGCTTGGGGTGAACTTTTCTTCTGTCAGACCTGGGCTCTGGCCTGGCATCCGAACCCTGTCCATCCTTCCTGGGATCCAAACCCTGTCCATCCTTCCTGGGATCCAAACCCTGTCCATCCTTCCTGGGATCTGAACCCTGCCCATCCTTCCTGGGATCCGAACCCTGTCCGTCCTCCTGGGATCCAAACCCTGCCCATCCTTCCTGGGATCCAAACCCTGTCCATCCTTCCTGGGATCTGAACCCTGCCCATCCTTCCTGGGATCCAAATCCTGCCCATCCTTCCTGGGATCCGAACCCTGTCCGTCCTCCTGGGATCCAAATCCTGCCCATCCTTCCTGGGATTCAAACCCTGCCCATCCTCCTGGGATTCAAATCCTGTCCGTCCTTCCTGGGATCTGAACCCTGTCCATCCTTCCTGGGATCCAAATCCTGCCCATCCTTCCTGGGATCCAAATCCTGTCCATCCTTCCTGGGATCCAAATCCTGTTGATTGTTCCTGGGGCTCCAGACCCTGTCCATCCTCCCGGGGATCCAAGCCCTGCTTCCTCCCTTCCTTGTGGAGCTCTCCCATTCCCGGGGGCGCAGGGGACAACAGCAGGAGCCCAGGAGCCGCCTGTCCCCTTTCCCAAACCTCCTGGGGGGCCCCAGCCCTGTGTTTTCCTCCGGGGTTTTTCCCAGGGGCACGGGAAGTTTGGGGATCGGGGGGTGCCCCCACAGCAGCTCCCTGAGGCGTGTGCCATTCCCAGGTGCCAAGGAATATGTGTTCCCGCGGACGGAGAGATTCCCGGTGTTCTTCCACCAGGAAAACACCTCCTCCATCTACGTTGGGGGTGAGGGGCGGCTCTACTACTACGACTTTGCGACCCGTGAGAACTACACGGTGAGGAGGCTCTGCTGCTGGGTTTGGTCTCAAAACCCCATAAAAAATATCTGGGATCCAAATCCCAGCCTACATTCCGGGCCCAGCCGGCTCCATCCCGCCAGGAAACAAAATCCCACCGGGAAGGAACGGCTGCAGCAGGGAGAAATCTCCCGCGTTGGGTCCTTCCCTGGCTGCCATCACTCCGAGGTCCTTGCTGCCCCACAGGGTGATTTCAGCCAGCCATCCTGGCTCGGATTCCATCCCTGGGATCCAGCCCGGCCTTCCCGAGGGGTTTCAGGCACCAGGGGTGTGGGACAAGGACACCTAGAGGGGATTGGTGGCCTCGTACCAAGCCCACGCGTGCTGGCCTTGAGAGGGCAGGAATGGAGAAGGCATTTCCATGTCTTTTATCCTAGGAAGAGTTCCCGGTGAAAAATGAAGGCCAGTGCGTGACGTCTGGGAATTTGGTAGGTCGCACCTGTGAGGGAACAGTGGGATGGGGAGGACTTGGGGTGGAGGAGGGAATAGTGGGATGGGGAGGATTTGGGTAGAAAGAGGGAAAAGTGGGATGGGGAGGGCTGAAGAATTTGGGTTGAAGCAGCTGCGTGTGCTTGTCATGAGCTCCCTCTGCCTGAGGAGAACTGGGAAAATCCAGGGGGAATCTGGGAAGCTGTGTGGGTCTGGGGTCCTTGTGCCATTCCCAGGCTCCTCTCTCCCCCGGCAGGAGGACAGCCGGAATTACCTGACCCTGGTGGAGCAGTACGGGGACGGGCTCTTGGTGTGCGGGACCGGCGCCTGCGCTCCCACCTGCTGGAATGTGGTACGGATCCTTCCCCCACCCCGGGCGGGGAAAGCCCGGCCTGATCCCACTCAGGATCCTTTCCTGCCCTTCCCCAGACGCAGAGGAAAGAGAGCCCGCCCTGGGATGGGAGAGGGATCGCTCCGTTTACCCCCGACTCCAACACCCTCGTTGTTGTCGATGGTAAGAGGGTTGTTTTCCCGTTTTCCTGTTTCCCAATGGTTTTGTTGTGCTCAAACCTTCCCTGGGAGGATCAGGAGCCCCCCGAGGGCTTTGTCCCCTGCTCTGGGTGGCCTTGGCTCTACTCATTTTGTCCCCATGGGAATGCACATCCCTTTGGGACAGAGGTTGGAGATTCCCACCGGGGCGTGGGATGGGGGCTCCGTGGGGGAGGAACGTTGGGAATCAGGAGCACTTTGGGTCAGGAGGGACCTGGGAAGGAGGGGCCTGCAGTGATCCCACTGCTCCAGGGCTGCTGGGGGGACAGGTGAGGATCCTTCCCAGGAACTGTCCCTGCCACCCCTCGAGGGTTGGGCGGCATTCCCGTTCCATATCCCTGTGATGCCGAGGGTGTCCCGGCTGCTTCCGCTCCTCCTCTCCCCAATCCCTGCCGTCCCACAGGCCAGGACATCTACTCCACCATTAAGAAGAGCCAGCAGAACGGGAAAATCCCTCGATTCCGGCGCGTCAGGGGCGGAGGAGAGCTCTACACCAGCGACACAGTGATGCAGAGTCAGTGCGGGACATTCCCAGCGGGAGGGGGGACATTCCCGGCTGGACTCTGGCTCCCAGGGGGCAGGAGAAGCTCTGGAGCTGCCTGTGGGGGCTGATCCCCGAGCTCCAGGCAGGAGGGAGCCAGCTGTCTGCACCCCGTCACCGCTTCACTTCTGTCCCAAACCGAGCCCCAAGTCACTTCCCCGTCCTTGGGGCGTGGGGAAACGAGGCTGGCGAGTCTCTCCTCCTGTGGGCTGGCAGGAAACCGGGTTGTGCAAAATGCCCGGCAGCTGGCCCTTGGCCTTGGGCAACTTCCAGTGCGGGCAGGGGCTGCGGGCAAACCCCAGCCAGGGTGAAAGCTGGGGCAGGGGCACACTGGGCTGGGCAGGGACAGCGTGGGGACATGGGGAAAGGACCCTGCTGCGCTTCCCTGGGCTTGCGGTGGCTTCCCCAGGCGGGAAATAGGGGATTATTGGGATAAAAAGCGGAATTAAAACGGCACCGGGGTAAAACAGGGAGAGGGGGGAACCGAACCACACCAGGTTGGTCCTGGGACATTCCCTGCCGTGGGAACAGCAGCTGAGGATGCTCGGAGAGGCCCAGGGATGCCCGTCACGGCAGGGGTGCGTTAATAGGAGCAGGGGATTTCCCAATACGGATTGCTCCTCCTGAGGGATCCCTCCTTCCCATGGCAGCTCCCAGAGCCAGGAGACACTCGGGTTTCCGTGGCTGCCGAGGCTTCCCCAGGCTCCAGGGAGTCGTTCCCTGCAGGGAATGAGTGTGTGGAGTCAGGCAGGGGGCACTGGGAAGGTGGCAGGGGCAGCCTGTGCTCTGAGCTGTCCTTTCCCACGGGCACAGCCGTGTCCCGTTCCCTGTGGATGAAATCAGCTCCGAGTTCTGTCCCTTCCCTCCCCAGACCCGCAGTTTGTCAAGGCCACCACACTGAGGCACGAGGAGCCTCACCAGGACAAGATTTATTACTTCTTCCGCGAGGACAACCCGGACAAGAGCCCCGAGGCGCCCCGGAACATCTCACGGGTGGCCCAGCTGTGCAAGGTACCCCGGGGACAGGGCAGGGTGGCAGCCAGGACAGCTCCGGGGGTGACAGGGACCTCACCTGGCCTTACCCAGCCTCGGTTTGGCCCCTCTGAACAGGGCACAGTCACATCCTTGGGCCTCGCTGGGATTGTTCCCAGTGTTCCTCATCAGGAACATCAGGGGGTTTTGGGGTGTCCCCCCCACGCCCTGACCCGGCTGTCGCTGTCCCCCAGGAGGACAAGGGAGGAACCAGCTCCCTCTCAGCCTCCAAGTGGACCACGTTCCTCAAGGCCACCCTGATCTGCGTGGACCCCGTCACCAAGGGCAACTTCAACTGGCTGCAGGACGTCTTCTTCGTCCCCGCAGATGACTGGCGGCGCTCCAAGGTCTACGGGCTCTTCACCAACACCTGGTGAGGAGCCCCGGCCCAATTCTTTCCTTCCAGGACTCTTTTCCCTCTGGAAAACTGCTGGAGCGAGGGCCACAGCCGGGGGGTGGCCGGTGTCCCCCTGACCTGCTCGTTGTCCCCTCAGGGGAAGCTCTGCTGTCTGCGTCTACTCCTTCGGGGACATCGACAATGTCTTCCAGACCTCGCGGCTCAAAGGCTACAACGGCCCCACCCCGGAGGTCAAACCTGGCCAGGTGAGGGAGCGACCCTGCTGGAGGTTCCGGGGGAACCCCGGGAAGGGGGCACAGAGTGAACTGAGCCCTGGGAATGTGGGGTGATGGTTGAGGCTCGATCCCCTTGCGGGAAGGGCGGGGAGAAAGGATCTCAGAGGCAGCCCTACCATGGCGGGCATCCCTGGGCTTCTCCGAGCATCCTCAGCTGTTGTTCCCACAGCAGGGAACATCCCAGGACCAGCCTGGCAGCCCTCAGGCACGGCTTGGTTTTCCCCTCTCCCCATTTTACCGTGCCTTTACGTTACTGGTTTATTACTGGTGCCGTTTTAATTCCATTTTTTACGGCCTCTGACGGCGCCTTTGTCCCCCGTTTCCCGTCCCCTCTGGCCGCAGTGCGTCCCCTCCGGGCAGCACACGCCGAGCGAGACCTTCAAGATTGCTGACAGCCATCCCGAGGTGGAGGAGCGTGTGGAGCCACTGTCCCCCTCCCGGAGCCCCCTGTTCCACAACAAACACCGCTACCAGAGGATCGGCGTGCATGAGGTGGCCGCGGGTGATGGGCAGCGCCACAATGTCCTCTACCTGGCCACAGGTATGGAGGGCATTCCCGGCCTGGAATATCCATCCATCCATCATACATCCATCATCCATCCATCCATCATCCATCCATCATCCATCCATCATCCATCCATCCATCATCCATCCATCCATCCATCCATCATCCATCCATCCATCATCCATCCATCCATCCATCATCCATCCATCCATCATCCATCCATCCATCCATCCATCATCCATCATCCATCCATCATCCATCATCCATCATCCATCCATCCATCATCCATCCATCCATCCATCCATCCATCCATCATCCATCCATCATCCATCATCCATCCATCCATCATCCATCATCCATCCATCATCCATCCATCATCCATCCATCATCCATCATCCATCCATCCATCCATCCATCCATCCATCCATCATCCATCCATCATCCATCATCCATCCATCCATCATCCATCATCCATCCATCATCCATCCATCCATCCATCCATCATCCATCCATCATCCATCCATCATCCATCCATCATCCATCATCCATCCATCATCCATCATCCATCCATCATCCATCCATCCATCCATCATCCATCCATCATCCATCCATCATCCATCCATCCATCCATCCATCATCCATCATCCATCCATCATCCATCATCCATCCATCATCCATCCATCATCCATCATCCATCCATCATCCATCCATCATCCATCATCCATCCATCATCCATCCATCCATCCATCATCCATCCATCATCCATCCATCATCCATCCATCCATCCATCCATCCATCCATCCATCCATCATCCATCCATCATCCATCCATCCATCCATCATCCATCCACCCATCCATCCATCCATCCATCCATCCATCCATCCATCCCAGGGTGGGAGCAGCAATCCTTCCCAAAGGAGCAACTCCATGGTTTTTTCCAAATTACTCATCCCGGTGCCGGTGGAGGGAGGTGTGGGGGGTTTAAACTGGCGAGCTGCGAGGGAAGAGGTGAGATGGGCTCTGGGTGGATCGGGGTCTGCCAGGGTTGGATTCTGCCTTTGCTGGTTAGAGAGAAATGGGAAAACATGGAGAAATGGGGTCAGAGAGAAACAGAGACATGGAGAAAAATGGAGAAACAGAGAAACAGAGTTAAACAGAGAAAGAGAAAAACAGAGTTTAACAGAAATAAACAGAGAAATAATCAAACAGAGAAATAGAGAAATAAACAGAGAAATAGAGAAATGGAGAGACGGAGTAAGAGACAGACAGAAATAGAGAAATGGAGGAACAGAGAAACAGAGTTAAACAGAGAAATAAAGAACAATTAAGAAACAGAAATGGAGAAGCAGAGAAAAATGGAGAAACAGAAGTAGAGAAATGGAGAAATAGAGTGTTAGAGAGAAACAGAGTTGGAGAGAAACAGAGAAACAGAGAAAATGGAGAAACAAAAAAATTGAGAAGCAGTTAAACAGAGAAATAGAGAAAAATGGAGAAATGGAGAAATGGGGTTAGAGAGAAACAGAGAATTGGAGAAACAGAAACAGAAATAGAGAAATGGAGGAGCAGAGAGACAGAGCAATTGAGATTTTCCATAATCCTGGGTTTAAATGCAGCCAGTGCCCTGCAGGGTCCCCCCTGGGAGGCCTGATCCAATGGGAAGGGCCTTGGATGGACACAGAATCACCTGGGGGGGTCCCGAGCCCTGCACAAGCTGGACTTCACCTCCCCCTGGCCAAGGGGATCCCTTTGCCCCATTCCCTCGGGATGCTGCTCCCGCCCTCTCCGGGTGTCGGATCCCGGCAGGCTCCTCTCAGGGTGCCTCACCAGGGCTGTCTCCTCTCTCTTCCCAGACAAGGGGTCCATCCACAAGGTGGTGGAGCTGCCAGACGGCGTGCAGAACATCATGGAGATCCAGGTGTTCCCCAACAAGGATCCCATCCAGTCCATGATCCTGGACCACGCCAGGGTGGGTCCCTGCTCTGGGGGTCGGTCAGGCAGGGATGGGCGGCTCAGTGCCAGCCCCTGGGGACTGTGAGCGAAATCGTGGAATTATTTGGGTTGGAAAGGAACTTTAATGATCATCCAGCCCCACCCTATGGCAGGGACACCTTCCAGCATCCCAGGTGCTCCCAGCCCCAGTGTCCAGCCTGGCCCTGGGCACTGCCAGGGATCCAGGGGCAGCCACAGCTGCTCTGGAAATTCCATCCCAGCCCATCCCCATCCCCACAGGGAACAATTCCTACCCAATTCCCCATCCATCCCTGCCCTCTGGCACTGGGAAGCCATTCCTTGTGTCCTGCCCCTCCAAATTCCCTCTCCAGCTCTCCTGGAGCCCCTTTAGGTGCCCTGTGATCTCCCTGGAGCCTTCCTTTCTCCAGGTGAACATTCCCAGCTCTCCCAGATGGGCTCTGGAGGGTTGGAGCATCTCCTTGGCCTCCTTCCAGCAGCTCCAGGGCCTTCCCGACCTTCCGTGGGACGCGGAGTGACGGTTGCCTGCGCTCTCCTCCCGCAGGCCGTGCTCTACGTGGGCTCCGGCAGCCGCGTCCTGGAGCTGCCCATGGACATGTGCGGGGCCTACCGCAACAACTGCCACAGCTGCGTGCTGGCCAGGGACCCCTACTGCGGCTGGGCCAACGGCTCCTGCCTCTCGCTGGCCCGCAGCCGGTGCGTGGGGGAGCAATCCCAGCTCTGATCCCGCCGGGCAGACGCCCGCGCCCGCGGCGTTCCCCTCCTGGGCTGGGCGTGGGTTGGGGGGTGGCTGCACTGTCCCCGAAAGTTTGGGGTGCTCTGTGTGGGTCCATCCTGTTCTTGAAGGGGTTTGGATACCCAATCCCTCTCCCTGAAAGTTTGGGGTGCTCTGTGTGGGTCCATCCTGTTCTTGAAGGGGTTTGGATAACCAATCCCTCTCCCTGAAAGTTTGGGGTGCTCTGTGTGGGTCCATCCTGCTCTTGAAGGGGTTTGGATACCCAATCCCTCTCCCTGAAAGTTTGGGGTGCTCTGTGTGGGTCCATCCTGTTCTTGAAGGGGTTTGAGTGCCCAATCCCTCTCCCCGAAAGTTTGGGGTGCTCTGTGTGGAGCAAAACCCTTGAAGGGTTTTGGGCACCCGACCCCTCTCCCCAAATTTTGGGGTGCTCTGTATGAATCCATCCCTCCCTTGAAGGGGTTTGGACACCAAATCCCTCCCCCCAAAAGTTTGGGGTGTTCTGAGCAAATCCATCCCTCCCTTGAAGGGTTTTGGGCACTCAACCCTCTCCTTGCTGCTGGGTCTCCTGTTGGTCATCTCCAGCCTTCGGAAAGGGGGAGGGGGAGATTCCCACTCATCCCACCAATATGGGGGATTCCCATCCCTGAAAACACCGCTTCCCAAAGTTTCCTCGGTGTTTATTCCCATTCCCACCCCCAGGGAGGTGCTCCAGAACCTGAACTTGGACTCGTGGCGAGGAAGCTGCCAGAGGGGCGATGTCAAGGAAGGTACGCGGAGATGTTGCAGTTGGGGAAGGAATCGTTGGGTTTTTGGAAGGGTTTGGATGGTGGGAGGTGGAACTGGAATTCCACCGGGCTGCAATTAGCAGAAATCATTTCCCTGAGCTGGGTGGGAAGAAATCATTTTCTCCTAAACTGGGAGAAAAGTCATGGGGCTTCAGCGGCTGTGGGGCTGCTGTTGTCACGCAGATCTGTAACATCGGGTAACGTCGATGCCACCGACCCCATCTGCGGCTCCTGGACGTCTGCCGTGGGTTTTCCACGTGGGTATTCCCACGGAAATCCTGATCTCTCACTCTGCTCTGCCACAGCTGAGCAGAGGAAGGGCAAAGAAAATGAAATTGAAAGGCTCAAGGGGTGAGGTGAGGGTCAGGAGGAAACACTCGAAGGGCAAAACAGGCTCAAAACTTCGAAAGGTATAAAGGAAAATTTATGAGCGGGATTAAAAGATGATAATGAGAATAAAATAAACTTTTAGATCGCTTTTCCCTTCCCCACCCCACACCTTTCCTTCCCACTGACCGCACAGGGAGACAAAACCTGGGGATTTTAGTCAGTTTATCACTTGAAAAGAATCGTTGCTTTGGGAAAAGAGTCTCTTTTCCACCTGGGGTCCTTCCCACGGGAGAGAATTCTCCGGGAACTTCTCCAGCGCGGTTCTCATCCTCTAATCCTCCTGACGCGCCGCGCCGCCAGACCCTCCCAGAACCCGTGGGTTCCTTTGCTCTCCAGATCTTCCAGCTGGGAAGCGTTTGTAGAGCTCCGGGGTGCGGGGAAGGAAAAGCCGTGCGGGGAAGGAGCCCGGTGGCCATCACGGGGTGGGATGGACCCTCCAAAGAGAGGAGGGAAGAGGAACCGCGCGCCTTTCCTTGAGCGTGTCAGCGCCAAGGCGTGGCTGACTCTCCAGCTGGGAGGTCACCACCTGCCAACCCTTTAGGGGCTGAAGTTTTGAGGCGTTTCCCTCTCCCTCGGCGCCGCTCGAAGCCGGATTGTGTCCGACTGACGCAGCCTCACCCCCCTCCGTGTCCCCTCAGGTGACTTCCGCAACATCTCGGTGATGCCCTACTCCCGCTATTACCTCAACTGCTCCATCGAGTCCCACTACGCCACCTACAACTGGTACCACGAGGACGTGCTCATCAAGAGCTGCAACACGTCCCACCCGCAGCACGACTGCTTCCACTTCATCCCCAGCGTCCGCCGCGAGCACTACGGCCACTACGTCTGCGTGTCCGAGGAGGACGGCTTCCGCCAGGCTCTGGTCAAGGAGCGCCTGCTGGACCGCCTGCGCTTCCTGTCCCAGCGCGGCCGCGCTCCGGCCACTCTGGCCTCGTGGTTCCAGCTGCTGCTCGCTCTGCTCCTGGCCGAGCTCTTCCACTGAGGCCCTGCCCGCTGCCGCCGTTCCCGCGGCTCCCCCGGAGCCCTTCGCCTTCCTCGCCGCGGGCCTCGCTGGCGGAGCCTCGGGAGGAGGGCGCGGCACGCGGTGGCCGCTCCGCTGGCCGGCCATGCATGCGCTGCTCCCCAGGGCGCGGCCACTCCTTGCATGTGATGAAGATGAGGAGGAGGAGGAGGAGGAGCCGGCCCTCGGCCTCCGGACTGCGGGATCTCCGCGGTTTTGGCGGATGATGTCGGGGTTGGCAGCAGCTGGGACACCCCCGGCGTCACTCGCGGGTCCCCTCCGGCTCCGGAGGGCTCGGAGGCTCGAGGGGGGTGCTCGGTTCGTCGTTTTTGTTTTCTGTTTGCAGCCGGCTTTGGTGTGGGAGGGATGTCGGGAATCGGCGCCGCGTTGGGAATTTGCATGGAAAAGCCTTGGAAGGTGGCTGGATTTGGGGTGTGGGGACGGGAAAGCGGGAGCGCAGAGCCCGGAGCGGGGCGGGAGGCGCTGGGCAGATGCTGGAGACGCACAAATCCTCTGCAGGCGGCTGAGGGGCCGTGCCCACTCCCACCCCAGCCCGGGAGTGCTCAGGGAAAGCGGCCGCGGATCTCAGGGCACCGGGGGTGGCCGCGCCTGTCCCCGGCTCTGCCCCTGTCCCCCGAGCCGGGCACGGGCCGGGCCCGGGCTGCGCTTCCCCCGCGCTTTCGGAGGTGTCGGAGCGAGACTAAACTGTGAAAACCGGGATTTTCCCCCTGAAAAAGGGGGGGGGGTCCCTCTCCTTGTTCAAACCTTGCCCAGCCCGGAACGGCCCGGCCTCGGGCGGGGACACCCTGGGGACACCCAGGCCGTGCTTCCAATGCCTGTCCTGGCTCCTGCTCGCTCAGGAGCGGCCTCGGGGCCTCATCCACACCCCACGGACAGAGCTTCCTACTGCACTACATCCCCGAGATGCTCCCCAGCCCAGGACAGAGCTCCTCACAGCCCTTCTCAAAGCACTTTAACTCTGTGGACTAACAGATATTTATTATTATATCGACTGCTCGTTACTGTCTTGTAGGATTTTATAATATTACAGCAGGCGGGGGCGGACTGCAGGAGAGGAAAATTCAAATAATAATAATAATAAAGAAAAAGCAAAAAAAAAAAAAACCCACCACGACAGCTACCAAAAAAAAAAAACCCACCCCCCCCAACCCTTTCAGACCTGTAACCAAAGCGGATGGTTGGAATAAAGAGTGGAAAGAAAGGAGGGAGAGCGCCGTGGTTCTCACTGGGAACGGTCGGGCCAGGGTCTCCCCTCGCCTTTTCCCACCTCCTGCTCCCTCCAGCCCTGCTTTTGCTGCTCCTGATCCAGGCCAGCGCCTTCCAGCGGCAAATTCCCGCTGGAAAACCCAGGGGAGGGATGGGAACCGTCTCCAGATTTTGGGGAAAAGCGAGCTGAGGGTCGCTGCTGGGAGGAGAAAGGGCCGGGCGGGGAATGGGAACTCGGGATTTTAAAAGGCGGGAGAGAACAACATCCCCAAGGCAGAGCCGACCCAAGACTCACCGCAATTCCCGGTGCTCCTCTTCCCTCCTGGAAATATTTGGGGATGGGAATGTTCGGGAGCACGGTGCCGCAGAGCTGGGGCCGCTCGGGGATGCTGATCCTACCTTTCCCTGCCTCCATCCCTTTTATTTTGGCACAGAATTCCCTCTGGCCCCGGCGGCCTGCGGCAAGGGAGGGGTCAGGAACCGGGAGTCGGGAGTGGGAATTTTGGGGTGGGAACTCAGAGCAGCCCAGCGCCCAGAGCTCTTCCCATTCCCAGCTCCACCGTGGATCCACCGTGGATCCCAAAGCTCCAAAATCCCGCTCTGAAAGCCCGGGGAAAGGTTTGGGAGCACGACACGGGTGATGGACACACGGCGTCCCCCTCGCCACCGCAGATTTTTCCTGAATTCCCCCAGAAAAGCAGCGGAGCCCGAGCCCTGCGGCTCCGGTTTATCCCGGGATACTTCTCCCAGCCCCCGCCCGCTCCTCAAATCCAAAAATCCGGGAGCCTTGGGATTGAGTGTGGAGTTTTGGGGTTGCCCGAGGGGGAGCCGCGATGTCACCGCACCTCGTTTGTCCCAGGGGTTATTTTGGGATCTGAGCTCTCCCGGGAATCTCGGGTATTCCCAGCAGCAGCTTTTCCAGGCTTTTCCCGGCACAGGCGGGAAACAAGGCCTCAAACAAAAACCACCAGGAGCTTTTGGGGTTTGGGGTTTTCTCCTCCCCCAGCGGCGTTTTTGGGGGTATTGCAGCCTGGGCGCTGCTCCGGGAGGAGGGTTTGCCATACGGGACCATCCTGTACCCCACGGATGGGATGTGGCAGCGCTCCGGGAATCTTTTCCCGTTGGGATTGGGGTGCGGAGCCGTCCCGGGAGGGGCCGCTGGCACCGGGATCCCCCTGGATGCAGCAGAGCCGGGATTGCAGGGATGGACAGGAGCTGCCGTATCCCGGCCTCGCCTTCCCATCCAATCCATCCGTGGCTCCATCCAGGGATTCCAAGAGCCTGGCATGAGGTTCCTGAAGCGCCGGCTCGTTCCCGGCTCGTTCCCGGCTCGTTCCCGGCTCATTCCCGGCTCATTCCCGGCTCGCTCCCGGCTCTCTCCCGGCTCATTCCCGGCTCGTTCCCGGCTCATTCCCGGCTCTCTCCCGGCTCATTCCCGGCTCGTTCCCGGCTCATTCCCGGCTCGCTCCCGGCTCTCTCCCGGCTCGTTCCCGGCTCGTTCCCGGCTCGTTCCCGGCTCATTCCCGGCTCTCTCCCGGCTCATTCCCGGCTCATTCCCGGCTCTCTCCCGGCTCGTTCCCGGCTCATTCCCGGCTCTCTCCCGGCTCGTTCCCGGCTCATTCCCGGCTCTCTCCCGGCTCGTTCCCGGCTCATTCCCGGCTCTCTCCCGGCTCATTCCCGGCTCATTCCCGGCTCTCTCCCGGCTCGTTCCCGGCTCATTCCCGGCTCTCTCCCGGCTCGTTCCCGGCTCATTCCCGGCTCTCTCCCGGCTCGCTCCCAGCTCGTTCCCGGCTCTCTCCCGGCTCGCTCCCGGCTCTCTCCCTGCTCGTTCCCGGCTCGTTCCCGGCTCGTTCCCGGCTCTCTCCCGGCTCTCTCCCTGCTCGTTCCCTGCTCGTTCCCTGCTCGTTCCCTGCTCTCTCCCGGCTCTCTCCCTGCTCGTTCCCTGCTCGTTCCCGGCTCGTTCCCGGCTCGTTCCCGGCTCGTTCCCGGCTCGTTCCCGGCTCGTTCCCGGCTCGTTCCCGGCTCGTTCCCGGCTCGCTCCCGGCTCGTTTCCGGCTCTCTCCCGGCTCTCTCCCGGCTCGTTCCCTTCTCGTTCCCGGCTCTCTCCCGGCTTGTTCCCGGCTCGCTCCCGGCTCGTTCCCGGCTCGCTCCCGGCTCGTTCCCTGCTCGTTCCCGGCTCGTTCCCGGCTGCCCCGTGTCGGACGGGTTTTCCCAGGGGGGATAGAGGAGCTGTTTTTAGGGATTCCCTGCTGCCGATCCCGGTTTTCCCGAGGATCCCGGGATTTGTCCCGTGTTCTGTCCCTGGGCTGCTCCGGGCTGGGACAGGGAGGGATCCAGGTGGGAAAAGGGAGATGAGAGCCCGGGGAGATTGAAATTCGGGATAATCCCAGGAGGAATTCTCCTCCCCCTCCCCCTCCTCACAATTTGCCCTTTCCAGCCGTGGATTCCCAACCCCAGTTCCCTGTGTGACAGCCCCAAAAACCCGCAAAAGGCTGGCAGCTTTCCAGTCTGAGAAATGAAATGAAATGAAATGAAATGAAATGAAATGAAATGAAATTAAATTAAAAATGAAATAAGATAAAATAAAATAATAAAATAATATTAAATGAAATAAATTAAATAAAATTAAATAAAATAATAACAACAACAATAATAATGATAGTAATAATAGCAATAATAGCAATAATAGCAATAATAATAATAATAATAATAATAATAATAATAATAATAATAATAATAATAATAACTGTAATAAACAACGAGCGAAAGGAAACTCAGTTTAACCAAGGAGGTGAATAAAAACCAGGTTCCAGTTTCACATCAGAGTCGATCCTGGATCCGCCCTCAGCATCTGGAGCATCCCCAAATTCCAGCGGGGGGTGACGAACCTGTACCAGGTCACCCCTTCCTCTCCCGCGGGAAAACCCTCCAGGCTCGCTCTCGTTTTCAACACAGTTATGAGGAAAATGAGCTTCCAGCCCCGCCCTGAGTCACCTTCCCGGCCTGGATTTCACCGCTGGGATTTTCCCAGCCTGTGGAAAACTCACCGGGAATGGATCGGGAATGGAGGGGGCGGGGGAAGAGCCCGGCATGGAAGAGGTCTCTGTGGGGCAGGGGAGGGGTCTCTGTGGGGCAGGAGGATCCCTATGGGGCAGGAGATCTCCTATGGGGCAGGAGAGTCCCTATGGGGCAGGGAGTTTCAGGGTCAGGATGTGAAGCAGCAGCTCCGGGCCCCTTTCCCGGGCGGGCTCGGGCACCGCGGGGAGGTGACAAGGTCCCCTCATTGTCCCCAGCCCCACAGCCCCGGCCCCACAGCCCCGGCCCCACATCACGGGCTCATGGGGGGCAGAGACCCCACAAAGGACGAGCTGCTCACCCCAAACCCTTCCCTGCCCCAAACCCTGCCCCAAACCCCAAACCCGGAGCGGGGTGTGGGGGGGTGTCCCCTGCCGGAGGAGGGGTGGCCCTGGTGTCACCCGCTCGCTCCAGGGGTGACAAAAAAACCCCGAGAGCAAAAGCGCTGGGAGGGACCGGGCGGGTGGCACCGGGGACGAGGCCACGAGGGTGACAAGAGGTGGCACTGGGGACAGGAGATGGCATCGGGGACAAGAGGTGGCACCGGGGACAAGGCCACAAGGGTGACAAGAGGTGACGCGGCTCTGCTCCGCTCGGCCCCGTCTGTCACCGGGCCTGGGGACAAAGTGTCGCTGTGGGCGGGGGACGCCGTGTGACAGCCCTGGGGACAGCAGGGGACACACACAGGGGGCTGGGGTGTCCCCACGCCTCGGGAAGAGGTGCGGAGGTGACACAGCGCTGGGGCTGTGGCGTCGGGGGTGGGGACAACGTCTCAGCACGGAACCGCGTGCCCCTCGGGGTCCCCTGGTGTCCCTCAGTGTCCCTCGGCGTCCCTCGGCGTCCCTCGGTGTCCCCTGGTGTCCCTCAGTGTCCTTCGGTGTCCCTCGGTGTCCCCTGGGACCCGACCCTGTGTCCGTGGCTGGAGGGGAGGTGGCCGGTCCCACCCAGGACGGTGACAGCGCAGGGGGGAAGGAGGGGGTGGCACTGTGCCGCCACCCTGTTCCCGAGGTCTGGGACAGCAGTGACAGGGACAGGCGGGATAGGGACAGCAGGGACAGGGACAGCCGGGATAGGGACAGCAGTGACAGGGACAGCAGGGGACAGGGACAGGGACAGGGACAGCAGTGACAGGGACAGCAGGGGACAGGGACAGGGACAGCAGGGACAGCCCCTGGGCCCTGGCAGGGGGCAGGGACCATGAGAGACGAGGGGACAGAGGCCGTGGGGCAGGAGGGGACAGGCTCCAGGCTCCGGGGAGGAGGGGACGAGCCGCTGCTGTCCCCGTGCGGTGGCTCTGGCGGGCCCCGCGCGCCCCCCGGTGCCCGTCGCGAATGTCGCATCCTCCGCCAGCCCCGCTCGCCATTCCCGGCTCATCCCCGCTGCTCATCCCCGTGCCGGGGACACCCCAGAGAGACCCGTGTCCCCCTCCCCGTGTTCCCCTCCCCCGCTGTCGCCCCCGGGGACAAGGGACCTCGTGTGCCACCACCCTCGGGGGCCGCAGCTTCGTCCCCGGCTCGGGACACCCCAAAAGCCTTTCCCTGCTGGCGGGGGGTGTTCGGGATTTGGGATGGAGCCCGGGAATGCCGGACCTGCCCCTCCCCCGGGCGGGGGCCCACGCGAGGCACCCCCAGCAGCGGCACCGCGTCCCCAAGGCCGTCCCCGGCCGGGGGTGACCTTGGCTGGGAGCCCCCAAGGCTGAACCCGGCCGGGCTGACCCGAGCCGAGCCTCGTTATCATTTTTGGGGCAGATCCCGCCTTTCTCCCGAGGCCACCGTGTCACCTGTGGCGGGGGCCGGGGGGTGGCCCGCGGCGGTCCCGGGGGGCGGGAGCATCTCTCCGGGCCCGGGATAAGAGCGAGGCCGCCCCGTCCCTCCGGGCCACCCTCCCCATGCTCGCCCTCCTCGCCGCCAAGCCCGGAGCCCTGCGGGGATGTCCCCGCGCCGCAGCCGCGCGCTGTCGCCGGCTCGGCGGGACTGCCACCGCCGTCCCCTCGGCTGTCCCTTCGGCTGTCCCCTCGGCTGTCCCCTCGGCTGTCCCCTCGGCCCCCCGGCCCTTCGGCCAGGTACCGGGCGAGTGGCGAGCGGGCTGGCTCAACCTGTACCGCTTCTGGCAGGAGGGCGGCCTCACCAACCTGCACCTCATCATGGCCCGCAAGTTCCGACAGTTCGGGCCCATCTACAGGTGAGGTGGCCCTGTTTCCCCTGTGTCCCCTCCCGTGTCCCTCATTGTCCCCTCCCGTGTCCCTTCTGTGTCCCCCGTGTCCCTCCTGTGTCCCTTGCCCCTGTCCCCTCCCGTGTCCCTCCTGTGTCCCTCCTGTGTCCCCACCCCTGGGCAGGGGGAGGGGGTGGGGCTGAGCTCCTGGAGGAGCTTGGGGACATCGGCAGGGGACACGGGAGGGGACAGTCCCAGTGGGGACAGCCCCCGTGGGGCAGGAGGACACAGTCCCAGTGGGGACAGCCCCCGTGGGGCAGGAGGGAACAGTCCCAGTGGGGACAGTGGCCGTGGGGCAGGAGGGGACAGTCCCCGTGGGGCAGGAGGGGACAGCCCCCGTGGGGCAGGAGGACACAGTCCCAGTGGGGACAGTGGCCGTGGGGCAGGAGGACACAGTCCCAGTGGGGACAGCCCCCGTGGGGCAGCCCCTGCTGACCGCAGGATTTTGGGACGCGGGGCTGGCGAGGATCCCGCCCTGATCCCCGCAGGAGAGGAGCGGGATTCGCTCCCCGCGCCCTCCCCGTGCCCCGACCCCGCCGCATCGCCGGGGACACCCCCGGGGACCCCCCCGGGCCGTGGGGCGGCTGATTTGGGGGTCCCCCCCAGGGAGAAGCTGGGAGTCTACGAGAGCGTGAACATCATCAGCCCCGGGGACGCGGCCACGCTCTTCCAGGCCGAGGGGACCCTGCCCGAGCGCTTCAGCGTCCCCCCGTGGGTGGCCTACCGTGACTTCCGCAACAAACCCTACGGCGTGCTCCTCAAGTGAGTGACACCCCAAATCCGAGCTCCTCAAGTGAGTGACACCCCAAATCCGAGCTCCCCATAGAGTGACACCCCAAATCTGAGCTCCCCAAGTGAGTGACACCCCAAATCCGAGCTCCCCATAGAGTGACACCCCAAATCTGAGCTCCCCAAGTGAGTGACACCCCAAATCCGAGCTCCCCAAGTGAGTGACACCCCAAATCCAAGCTCCCCAAGTGAGTGACACCCCAAATCCGAGCTCCTCAAGTGAGTGACACCCCAAATCTGAGCTCCTCATAGAGTGACACCCCAAATCCGGTCTCCTTGAGTCAGTGACACCCCAAACCCGGGCTTCTGTCCCTCCCTGGGTTAGTGGTACCCCAAATCTGGGTTCCTGTCACTCTCTGAGTCAGTGGCACCCCAAATCCAGGTTCCTGTCCCTCCTCAAGTGACTGGGACCCCACATCTGGGCTCCTGTCCCTCCTTGGGTCAGTGACACCCCAAATCTGAGCTCCTGTCTCTCCTTGGGTCAGTGACACCCCAAACCCGGGCTCCTGTCCCTCCTTGGGTCAGTGACACCCCAAATCTGAGCTCCTGTCCCTCTCTGAGGCAGTGTCACCCCAGCCCAGGCTCCTGTCAGGACAGTCCCAGGGGCGCGGGGCGCGGCTGGCGGGTGACGGGGACCCCGGGGGTGCCATGGTGCCGCTGGGTGTCCCCCAGGACGGGCGAGGCCTGGCGCTCGGAGCGGCTGCTGCTCAACAAGGAGGTGCTGGCCCCCGAGGCCGTGCCCGGCTTCGTGCCCCTGCTCAGCGCCGTGGCCGAGGATTTCGTGCGGCGCGCGCGGGCCCAGGCGCAGCAGAGCGGCCGCCAGTGCTGGACGGCCGACTTCAGCCAGGAGCTCTTCCGCTTCGCCCTCGAGTGTGAGTGCCCCCCAAAACACCCCAAAAATCCCCCCAAAACACCACAAAATTCCCCCCAAAACCACCCCCAAAACACCCCAAAACACCCCAAAAATCCCCCCCAAAACACCCCAAAAGCCCCAGCCCTGTCCTCAGGGATTGGCCAACCAGCTTCTCCTCAAAGCCCAAAGGAGAGTGAAGAAGGATGTCCCCTCCCCAGGCAGGATGTCCCCTCCCCTGGTGGGATGTCCCTTCTCCAGGTGGGATGTCCCCTCTCCATTTGGGATGTCCCCTCCCCAGACAAGCCCAGAGCACGGGGACACGGTTGACAAAAGCCTCTTGTGTCATTTACTGGCCACCAGCTGGGGACAATCCCGACCCTGCGGGAGAAAACAGGAAGCCCAGCCAGGTCCCCATGGCCATGGCAAGGCTGGAGGTGGCCTTGGGGACAGGAACATGTCCCTGATGGTCACTGGGACCACCTGGACCAGGTCCCCATGGCCACAGGGATGGGGACAAGGACAGGGACGTGTTCCTCATGGTCACTGGGAGCACCTGAGGTGGTTCTCGTGGCCTTGGGGACAGGGACAATGACAGGGCCAGGTCCCTGATGGTAACTAACAGCACCTGGGGCTGGTCTCCATGGCCATGGGGACAGGGACAAGGACAAGGACAGATCCCTGATGGTCCCTGTGAGCACCCGGGGTGGTCCGCGTGGCCATGGGGACAGGGCCAGGTCCCTGATTGTCACTGTGAGCACCCGGGCCGGTCCCCATGGCCACGGTGACAAGGACAATGCCACGTCCCTGAGGATCACTGGGAACACCTGGGGCTGGTCTCCATGGCCATGGGGACAGGGCCAGGTCCCTGACGGTCACCGGGAGCACCCGGGCCGGTCCCCATGACCACGGTGACAAGGACAATGCCACGTCCCCTGACAGTGCCCGTCCCCAGCCGTGTGCCACGTGCTGTACGGGCAGCGCCTGGGGCTGCTGCAGGACTTTGTGGAGCCTGAGGCCCAGCGCTTCATCGAGGCCGTGTCGCGCATGTTCCACACCACGGCGCCCATGCTGCACCTGCCGCCCGCGCTGCTGCGCCGCCTCAACACCCGCACCTGGCGCCAGCACGTGCAGGCCTGGGATGTCATCTTCTGCCAGGGTCAGTGCCACCACCGCCACCGGGGAGGGGCCCTCCTCCTCTGCGGCCACCTCCTGACGTCCCCGGGTGTCCCCCGGTGTCCCCTCAGCGGACAAGTGCATCCAGAACGTGTACCGGGAGCTGCGGCTGCGGCACAGGAGCGCCCAGGAGCACGTGGGCATCCTGGGCAACCTGATCCTGCGCGCCCGGCTGCCCCTGGACGACATCCGCGCCAGCGTCACCGAGATGATGGCCGGAGGGGTGGACACGGTACGGCCGCGGGGACAGGTCCTGGCTGGGGCACGTGGGGCAGGGAGAGAGTCCTGGTTGGTGTTGGGGGGGCAACATCAAGCCGGCCAAGGAGCAGGTTCTGGCAGGGCTGAGCTGGGCAGGAGCAGGTCCTGGCAGCTCAGTGGCCTGTCCCTGTCCCCCCAGACGTCCATGACGCTGCAGTGGGCCCTGCTGGAGCTGGCGCGGGCCCCAGGCGTGCAGGAGCAGCTGCGGGCCGAGGTCCTGGCAGCCAAGAGGGAGGCGGGCGGTGACAGGGAGAAGATGCTGAAATCCACACGGCTGCTGAAGGCCGCCATCAAGGAGACGCTCAGGTGAGGAGGAGGAGGAGGAGGAGGAAGAGGAGGAGGAGGAGGAGGAGGAGGCGGTGCTCAGGTGGGCAGGATGTGCCCCAGAGTGTCCCCAAGGCCCGCGGGTGGCACGTGTGTCGCGCAGGCTGCACCCGGTGGCCGTGACCCTGCAGAGGTACACCACGCACGAGGTCATCCTGCAGGAATACCGCATCCCGGCCAGGGTGAGCAACACCGCAGGGACACCGCAGGGACATGGGGGGACACTGGAGAGACACCGGGGGACACAAGACACAGGGAGGACACAGGACATGGGGATGTGGGGACACAGGACACTGTGGGGACACAGGGACACGGGACACAGGGATGCAGGGACATGGGGACACGGGACACAGGGACATGGGACACAGGGACATGGGGATGTGGGGATGTAGCAACATGGGGATGCAGGGATACAGGACATGGGGACACGGGAATGCAGGGATATGGGGACATGGGGACACAGGGCCAGGAGAACACAGGGACGTGGGGACACAGGGCTAGGAGGACACAGGGACACGGGGACACAGGGACAGGAGGACACAAGGACACAGGGAGCAGCGCTGTGGCCCAACCCCCGGCCCATGTGGCTGCCGCTCCCCACAGACGCTGGTGCAGGTGGGGCTCTACGCCATGGGCCGCGACCCCGCCGTGTTCCCCAAGCCGGAGCAGTTCTGGCCGCAGCGCTGGCTCGCCGCCGGCCCCAAACACTTCCAGGGGCTCGGCTTCGGCTTCGGGCCGCGGCAGTGCCTGGGCCGCCGCATCGCCGAGCTGGAGATGCAGCTCTTCCTCATGCACGTGAGCGACCCGCCATGTCCCCATCATGTCCCCACAGCATGTGTCCCCACCGTGTGTCCCCACCGTGTGTCCCCAGAGTGTCCCCACCGCGTGTCCCCACCGCGTGTCCCCACTGTGTCCCCACCTCGTGTCCCCTCCATGCCTCCCGTGCTCCGTCCCTGTGAAATCCCGGGGTGCTCCGGCTCAGAAGGGCCTTGAGGCTCACCCCCCATTCCGACCCCCCTGGTGTGGCTCCAAACCCCACGGAGCCCCGTCCTCCTCCATCCCAGATCCTGGAGAACTTCAAGATCGAAACCATGAGGGCCGTGGAAATCGGCACCAAGTTCGACCTCATCCTGATCCCGGACAAACCCATCCAGCTGACCCTGCGGCCCCTGGAGTGCCCGGCGTGAGGAGCCCGGTGACGCCCCCAGGTCCCGGCGGCTCTCGGTGGCCCCGGGATGGCATCTGGGGACAGCTGGGACGCTTTCAGGGCCGCAGCCTTGGCTGCCGCGTCCCTGCCTTGGCTCAAGGCTGCGCTTACGCCACGGGGGAGATAAAGCGGGGCCACCCCACGGAGAGCGGGACGGGTGGGTGGGAGGGGTCCCTCCGCCTCCCCGGGGGTCCCCCCGAGCTCCCCTGACCCCCTGGAATGTTCTGCTTCGCCTCCCATCCCCTGTGCCGCTGATCCATGGAAAAGCTCCTCTGTGCCAGCCCCGGGCATCTCCATCTCTGCGGGGTCAGGGCAGGGGGGGCAGCGTCTGGGGTCTCCTCCGGGGGGGCACGGGAACGGCCGGCAGCGTCTGGGGGGCACAGGGAAAGGATTTTGAGGGGGGGAGTAAATCCAACCCCCTCTCTGGGGTGGGCAGGGGGACACTGGGGGTCACCCCCTGTCCCCGTAGCGCTCACCCGGGCCGGGGGGAGGGTCTGGGGTGGGCAGGGGGACACTGGGGGTCCTCACCCGGGCCGGGGGGAGGCCGTGCTCCCGCTCCAGCAGGCGCGTCCCCAGCTCCTGGTTCTCCCGGCCCCAGCTCCTGGCCGCCGCCTCCAGCTACGACAGACCCCAAAACACGCTGGGTGACCCCAAAACACGCTGGGTGACCCCAAAACACGCTGGGTGACCCCAAAAGACGGGGGCCAGAGCTGCCCGGCTCCCCGAGCCCCCCCAGGTGGGGGTGGTGCCCACCTGCCTCTCCAACACTCGCCCGCGGGCTTGCGCCTCCTCCAGCCGGGCCAGCAGCCGCAGCTTCTCCGCGCCCCCCAGGCCCCCCTGCGGGCACGGCAGCGGCGGGATCAGGATCTCGCCCCTCCCCGCTGCTGTTTGCGGGCTCTGTGCCCCGCGCCAGCCCCGTGTCCCCTCACCGGCAGCGCCGGGGCCCGGGGGGCTCTGGCCAGCTCCCCTCGCAGCCGCCGGTTCTCGGGCAGCAGCGCCAGCGCGTCCCCGCCGAGGCTGTCACCTGTGGGGTGGCGTGGGGGGACAGCGGGACGTGTCCCGTGTCCCTCCCCGTGCAGGGACAGGGCACGGGGGGTGGGGAATGAGGGGCCAGGGATCACAGCAGCGAGGGGTGGGGACATCCCTGAGTGTCCCTGTCCCCTCCACACCCACCCGCGGGTGTCTCCTGCCCACCCCGGACCATGGCAGCGAGGGGTGGGGACATCCCTGAGTGTCCCTGTCCCCTCCACACCCACCCGCGGGTGTCTTCGTGCTCCTGCCCGGCTTCTCCCGCAGCAGCCGCTCCATGGCCTCGATCACCTGAGCAGGGGACACCGCTGTCGCCGTGTCCCCAGCGCCACTCCAGGGACCCCGTGGAGCTCCAGGTGCCCCCAAACCCCCCTCGCCACCCCAAGCCCGCGCTCGCCTTCTCCTGCTGCCGCAGCGCCTGCTCCAGCGCCCTGGCCTTGGCCACCCTGTCCTGGCACCTCCTCAGTGTCACCTGCTGCTGGCGGTGCCACCGCTGGAGCAGCACCAGCTCCTTCTCGCGGTCGTTTTTCTGCGGGGGTGTGTGGGTGGGATTGGGAAAATCCCGTGGGAATTCTGGTGGGGCCCGGGGTGCCCGCAGCCGTACCCGGATCAGCTCGTTCTGCAGCCGCTGGACCCGGTCCCGCAGCCCCCGCATCTCCGCAGCGCCCACTGCCAGCTCGCGCCCCAGCGTGCCTGCAAGGACATGTCCCTGTCACCCAGGCAGGGTGGCAGTGCCCAAGGACATGTCCCCATCACCCCTGCAGGGTGGCAATGTCCCTGCTCATCCCCAGGGTGGCAGTGCCCAAGGACATGTCCCCATCACCCAGGCAGGGTGGCAGTGCCCTGCCCATGCCCTGTACTCACCAAGTCGCTCCAGCAGCTCCTCCCGGCTCAGTTTGTCTGGCTGGGTGTGCTGGAGTTCCACCGGCTCCCGGAGCCGCGCCAGGCTGTGCCGCAGGTGTCCGTTCTCGGCCTCCAGGCTGGCGACGCGGCGGCGCAGGGACAGCAGGTCCCCTGCCATCCTCTGCAGTGCCAGGTGGTAATGGCCGAGCCCCTGGAGCCCGGAGCAGAGCCTGGCACCACTGGACATCCCGGAGTGGTGGCACCGCCGGATGTTCCGGAGCAGAGCCTGGCACCACCGGGCAGCCCAGGGATGTCACCCTTGGCTCCCAGGGACTGGCTCGGGATGAGGGTCAGACACACCATGGAGGAACTGAGAGGTGTCCAGATTGTCCCTGGTTCTTATCATCATCCATCCTTTCCTCCATGTTCTTCTCCATCCATCCATCCATCCATCCTCCATCCATCATCCATCCATCCATCCTCCATCCATCCATCCTCCATCCATCCATCCTCCATCCATCATCCATCCATCATCCATCCATCCATCATCCATCCATCCATCCTCCATCCATCATCCATCCATCCATCCTCCATCCATCCATCCTCCATCCATCCATCCTCCATCCATCATCCATCATCCATCCATCATCCATCCATCCATCATCCATCCATCCATCATCCATCCATCATCCATCCATCCATCCATGCATCCATCATCCATCCATCCATCATCCATCCATCCATCCATCATCCATCCATCATCCATCATCCATCCATCATCCATCCATCATCCATCCATCATCCATCCATCCATCCATCCATCATCATCCATCCATCCTCCATCCATCCATCATCCATCCATCCATCATCCATCCATCCATCCATCATCCATCCATCCTTCCAAACCTTCTCCTCACCTTCCACTTCCCCATCTCCCTCATTCCCCCTTTTTCCCCAACCTCCCCCTTGTGGAAATCTCCCAGGGATGTGAGGTCAGACCCGGGAGTCTCCCCCACACTCAGAGCTTCTGGGGCTTTCCAGCTCTTCCAAAGAGGAATGGGGTGAACCACAACAGAGGGATGAGCATTCCCAAAGGAATCTCCTGGAATTGTTTGGCCCGTGTGTGGCTGGAGATGCTGGGGTGAGGAATTCCTGAGGCATGGGGTGACAGCCCCAGGGGACCCTGGGGACTGGGACAGGGAGGGCAGGAGCAGCCAGAGGCTCTGATCGCTCCTGCCCATCTCTTGGGAAAGGAGAAATCCAGGGATGGCTTCATTCCCGAGCCGAGCTCCAGCCAAGCCCGGCTGTCCCCGGAGTCCCCGCGTCACTCACCGGCTCCGGGGGGTCTCCGGTGCTCTCCCGGGAGCTGCCAGGAGAAAAACGGGAAGGCTGGAGCAGGGAGCCATTCCAAGGAGGAATCCGGCCTTCCCCCGCGGCCGTTCCTGCACCTCTGGAGCAGCTCCTGGCCTGGCAGGACGGCGTCCACGGCATCCGGGGCTGGTGGTGACATCCCAGCCTGGTCCAGCTGGCACCGGGGCAGCGGGAGCGAGAGGGACGGGGATGAGGGGATCCCATTCCCGATCCTGGCTGTCCCATTCCCATTCCCACTCTGTTTCATTCCTGACCCCTCTCTGTCCCACTCCCATTCCCGCTCCCACTCCTATTCCCATTCCCACTCCCATTCCCCATTCCTATTCCCATTCTCATTCCCCATCCCCACTCCCCATCCCCACTCCCCATCCCCACTCCCATTCCCGATTCTGCTCTGTCCCATTCCCGATCCCAGCCCTGCCCCCGGGAGCTTCCAGGCTCCCGTTCTCCCAGACAAACCCTTCCCAAAGAATTCCCTGAGATCCCGGGAATCCCGGGGACTCACGGCTGTGCCTGGGGGCTGGAGAGGGAGGAAAAGCCGCTCTTCCCGGTTTTTTTATTTTGCTGGAAAAGGGATCCGGGAGGCTCTCGCAGCTCCCGGGAGTTGTTGCCACAACAGAACCTCCCCTTGGCAACTCCTCCCGGGAGCGGCTCCCATCCCAAAATCCCACTCTGCTCCTCGCTGGGAATGCCCCAAATCACCTGTGATTCGCAAAAAACACAGGGGATCCCAAAATCCACACAGGGGACTTCCAGGGGATCGCAAAATCCACATGGATGAATTCCAGAGAATCCCAAAATCCACTCGGAGGAATTCCCAGGGCTGATCCCAAAATCCACATGGATTCCTGGGAATCCCAGGGGCACCCAAGTGATCCCAAAACCCACAGGGAAAAATTCCAGGCCCAACCAGGGGATCCCAAAACCCACATGGAAAGATTCTGGAGGCATCCAGGGGATCCCCAAATCCCACAGGGATAAATTCCAGCAGCACCCCTACCCCTCCCCATCCCAGCCTGCTTTGGGCGTTGATTTTCCCTTGGATTTTTGGGAATGTCGAGGCATTTTCTGCTCCATCTCTTCCCTGAAATCCAGCCGGAGCTTTCCGAGCGCCGCTTCCCGCGGGAGGCCGGGATGAAAGGCCTGGAATCCGTGTGCGGAGCTTTGAAATTCCATTTTTTTTCATATTTATTCCTTTTTTTTTTCCCCCCCTGATCTTTTCCCGAGCCTCTGGAGCTCCCTCTGCCTCTGGATCCTTTCATCCTCTCCCGCTCCTTCCCGTGTTTGCTCATTCCAAAGGGTTTTTTTCCCTAATATTTATTTAAGAAATTGCTCCGTGGGGTTTCGGCGGATTCCGGCAGCTGGAATCAATCCCTCTCCAGGCGGGGTGGGAAATCAACCTCAAAACCTCACCGGGGGCCCAAATTCCCACCAAAACACCCCAAAACCGGGAGGATCTGGGAATATTTTAGGGACAGAGGGAGAAAAGCAATGTTTTCCCCACATTTTCCATGTTTTCCCCCACATTTTTCCCACATTTCCCCAATTTTCCCACATTTCCTCCATTTTTCCCATACTTCCCCCACATTTTTCTGTATTTCCTCCCTAATTTTCCACATTTTTCCTCAGTTTTCTGCATTTTTTCCCCATTTCCCCCCTATTTTTCCTATATTTCCACCTACTTTTCCCACATTTTTCTGCATTTCCCCACATTTTCCCAGCTTTTTCCCACATTTTCCCACATTTCCTCCCTGTTCTCCCCCACACATTTTCCCCCACACTTCCCTCATTTTTCCCACATTTTCCCTGTTTCCCCGCCCCCCATTTCCCATTTCCCCCCATTTTTCCACTTTTCCTTCATTTCCCCCAGACTTTCCCCCCATTTTCCCACATTTTTCCTAAATTTCCCCCCATTTTCCCGGATTTTTCCCCTACATTTTTCCCCCACATTTTTCCCGGATTTCCCACTGTTCTTCCCAGATTTTCCCCCCATTTTCCCCTCATCCCTCTCCCATTTCCCCCCCGGTCCCAGCCCTGATCCCATGGGAATATCCGAGCTCCACGGATAAATGAAGACGTCCCAAATTCCCGATGGCCCCGCCAGCTTTTGTGAAAGGGGAAAAATGGAATTTTTTCCCCCTCTCTGATCTCCTTTAATCCGCGTTTTCCCTCAGATATGTAAATCCCGCTTTATCCCATCTTCCCAACAATTAAGGAATTAGGCTCGACACTCATCCACGGCATTATCCAGCTCATCCATAAAATCCAAGGGGTCTTTGTGGGGCGGGAGGAAATTCTGGAATGCTGCCAGGGGCTGGAATCCCTGGAAGGAGTTGGAGAAATGGGGGGGAAATGAGGGAAAAATTAGAAGGAAAGGGTGGGAAAAATCCGGGAAAAATTGGGGGGAAAATCCAGGGAAAATGGGAGGGAAACGTGGAAAAGAATGTGGGGGAAATGGGGGGAGAAATGTGGGGAAAAGGGGGGGGGGAAATGGGGGAAAATCCAGGGAAAACTGGAGGAAAATGTGGGAAAAAATGGGGGGAAAATGTGAGAGGAATGAGGGGAAAACGGGGAATAAATGATGGGAAAATGGGAGGAATATAGGGAAAATATAGGGAAAAATGGGGGAAAAGGGGGAAAATGGGGAACAAGTGTGGGAATAATGAGGGGAAAATGGGGAAATTCGGGGAGGGGGAATGGGGAGAAAATGTGAGGGAATGGGATGGAAAATGTGGAAAAATATGGGGAGGAATGAGGGGAAAATGGGGGAAAACTTGGGAAAATATGGGAAAAATGGGGGGGAATGGGGGAATGAGGGGGAAAATGCAGAAAACTTTGGGAAAAAGAGGGGAAATGTGGAAAAAATGGGGGAGGAATGAGGAGAAAATGGGAGAGATGGGAGGAAAATGGGGAGGAATGTGGGGAAATGTGGGAAATGTGAGGAAAATGTGGGAAAAATGTGGGAAAAATGTGGGGAAATGGGGGAAATGAGAGGGAAAATGCAGAAAACTTAGGGAAATTGAGGTGAAATTGGGGGAAAATGTGGGAAAAGTGGGGGGAAAAGCTGAGGAAATGTGGGAGAAAATAGTGGGGAAATGAGGGAGAAATGGGAGGAAAACGGAGGGAAAATGTGGGGGAAACGAGTGAAAATCCTGGAAAAAAAGGTGGGGGGAAAGCGAAAAAACACGGGAAAACGCGGGAAAAAGGCTGTTTTTCCCTGCCTACCCCGAAAATCCCGGTGTTTTCCCTCGGAATCCCGATTCCCGGAGGAAAACATGGAATTTTCCCGTGGGTTTTATCTGATGGACCCCCCGCTGAACTCACTTATCCCAATTCCAGTTAATTGGATCAGGGCTGGGTTGGGAGCGATTCCCAAAGGTCGGGAATGAGGCGGGGGCTGGCGGGAGCTGATAGCGGCGATTCCTGGGATCTGAGAGCCTCTGGAATTCGCCGGGAAAAGCTCCCCCATCCCGCCTGGATTTCCGAGATAAGGCTCGGGAAGCGTCGGAGCCTCTGCGAGTCGCTGCTGCTGCGCGATCCTCAAAGAAAGTCGGGAATGGGGGAGGAAAGGAGGGGGGAAATAAAGGAAAGGAGGGAAAAAAATAAAGGAGGGAAAAAAATAAAGGAAAGGAGAAAAAAAGAGGGAGGGAAAGAAGGGGAAAAAAGGGAGGGAAAAGGAGAAAAAAGGAAAGAAAAAGGAAAAAGAGGGAAGAAGAAGAAAAGGAAAGGAAAAAAGGGGAAAGAAGAAAAAAATTAAAGGAAAGGAGAAAAAAGTGAAAGAGGGGAAAAAAGGAAAAGCCCTTATCCTCATCTGTGATTTGGGATAAACCAGGGGGAAAATATCCCCCAAAATATCCCCCAAAATATCCCCAAAATATCCTAAAAATATCCCAAAAATCCTGGATCATGCCAAAATTCCTCCTGGGATGAAAATCTGGGTTCTGGATCATCCCAGAATTCCTCCTGGGATGAGTTTTCGGCTCCCGGATTGTTCCCAATCCCTGTCCCCCCCTTGTCCCCAAATTCCCGGTGGCTTTTCCTGTCCCTCGGCACAGCCGGGGCCTCATCCCGATCCCAGAGCGGCCATTCCCAGTCCCAGGGAGATGCGGGATGGACATTCCCGACCCCAGGGAGATGCGGGATGGACATTCCCGATCCCAGGGAGATGCGGGATGGACATTCCCCACCCCAGGGAGATGCGGGATGGACATTCCCGACCCCAGGGAGATGCGGGATGGACATTCCCGACCCTAGGGAGATGCGGGATGGACATTCCCCACCCCAGGGAGATGCGGGATGGACATTCCCGACCCCAGGGAGATGCGGGATGGACATTCCCGACCCCAGGGAGATGCGGGATGGACATTCCCGACCCCAGGGAGATGCGGGATGGACATTCCCGATCCCAGAGCGGCCGTTCCCGGTTCCAGGAATATCGGGATGAGCCGTTCCCGGCGGGACGGACGCTAGGTGGGGCTGGAAGCGCGGCCGGCAGCGGCCTCAGCCTCCGCAGCTCTCTCTGCCTTCATCCTCCTCATCCTCATCTCATCATCATCATCATCATCCTCTTCCACTTCATCCTCATCTAATCTTCATCTTCATCCTCATAATCCTCATGCTCGTCCTTGTCCTCATCCTCATCTTCCTCATCCTCATCCTTCATCCTCGTCCTTCATCCTTCATCCTTCATCCTTCATACCCATTTTCATCCTTATCCTCTTCTCCATCCTCATCCTCATCTTCATCTCATCCACACTCTTCATCTTCATATTCATCTTCATCCTTGTCCTCATCTTCATCCTCATCCTATTCCTTCATCACATCCTCATCCTCATCCCGTCTTCATCCTCATCCTCCTCATCTTCATCCTCATCTTCATCCTCCTCATCCTCATCTTCATCCTCCTCATCTTCATCCTCATCTTCATCCTCCTCATCCTCATCTTCATCCTCCTCCTCCTCCTCCTCCTCCTCCTCCTCCCGCTCCCAAACTTTTCCCGGTTTTTTCAACTGTTTTGCCCGTTGTTAGCAAATATCCATTTCTGGGTTTATTTCTATATTTTCTATCTGTTGATTTATTTCATCTCCAAAGTGAGAGGAGACAGAGAGGGGGGGAAATTAAATGTAAAATAATATAGAAAATAAAATATATCTATAGATATATATGTGCGAATACAGACAGAAATAAATTAATAGATATATAAATATATTCACAAGAGAGAATAAATATATCTATAAATGTGTTCACAACCTAGAATGTGTGTATATATATATAAATAATATATATATATATATATATATAAATATATTCACAGGAGAGAATAAATAAATATATATTTATATATATGTTCACAACATATAATAAATATATATATATAAAAATAATATATATATAAATATATTCACAGGATAGAATAAATAAATCCATATAAATATGTTCACAACATATAATAAATATATATATAAATAATATATATATAAAAATATGTTCACAGGGTAGAATAAATAAATGTATATTTATAAATATGTTCACAACATATAATAAATATATATATAAAAATAATATATATATAAATATATTCACAAGATAGAAGAAATAAATATAAATATAAATATAAATATAAATATAAATATAAATATAAATATAAATATAAATATAAATATAAATATAAATATATTCACAACCTAGAATAAATAGATATATAAATAATATATATATGTATATTCCCAGGATAGAATAAATAAATATATATTTATAAATATGTTCACAATATATAATAAATATATATATATTCATAAATATATTCACAACATGTAATAAATTAAGAAATTAATGAATATATATATAAATATGTTCACCAGATATAATAAATATATATATTCACAAGATAGAATATATATAAATAATATATATAAATCTATTCACAAGATATAATAAATTGAGAGAAATAAATGAATATATATATAAATGTGGTCACAAGATATAATAAATATATATATAAAAATGTATTCACAATATATAATAAATAAATAAATGAATATATATATTCACAACATATAATAAATGAATATATAAAAATATATTCACAATAATTAATTAATTAATACATAAAATATTCACAATATATAATAAATGAATATATAAATATATTCACAATATATAATAAGGAAACAAAATAATGAATTAATATATAAAATGTTCACAATACATAATAAATAAATAAATTAATATATATATTCACAATATATAATAAATGAATATATAAATATATTCACAATATATAATGTATGAAGAAATAAAGAAATTAGTATATATATATATAAAGATAAACACAATATATAATAAATAAATAAGACTAAATAAACAAATGATCTCATTAAAATGAACGAATTAATTAAATTAAATCAATTAATTAATACAATATAGAGAAAGAAACCATTGCATAAATGTTGAAAGGAACGGCCAGATGGATTAAAGACAATCACACACATATATCTCTCTCTATATATTTATATGTATATAAAATAGAATAAATGCAAATCCACAGCTCCGGGCTGTGCCTTCGCCATCCTCAGCCGAGCCCGAGCCAGAGCCGGGGGAGCCGGGACAGGAGATGGGACACGGGCGGGGAGGGGAGGGGAGGAGGAGGAGGAGGATGAAGGAGGAGGAGCAGCAGCAGCAGCAGGAGGATGAGGAGAAGCAGCAGCAGGACGATGAGGAGCAGGAGAATGAGGAGGAGCAGCAGCAGGAGGGTGAGGAAGAGGATGAGGATGAGTAGCAGCAGTACAGCAGGAGGAGGAGGATGAGGAGGATGAGGAGGATAAGGAGCAGTAGCAGCAGCAGCAGGAGGAGGAGGATGAGGAGCAGTAACAGCAGCAGTAGGAGGATGAGGATGAGGATGAGGATGAAGATGAGGATGAGAAGGATGAAGGAGGAAGATGAAGAGCAGCAGCAGCAGGAGGATGAGGAGGATGAAGGAGGAGGATGAGGAGCAGTAACAGCAGCAGCAGCAGGAGGATGAGGATGAGGAGGATGAAGGAGGAGGATGAGGAGCAGTAACAGCAGCAGCAGCAGGATGAGGATGATGAGGAGGATGAGGATGAGGAGGAGGATGAGGAGGAGCAGCAGGAGGAAGAAGATGAGAAGCAGGAGGATGAGGAGGAGCAGCAGCAGGAGGAAGATGAGGATGTGGAGGATGAGGATGAGGAGGATGAAGGAGGAGGATAAGGAGCAGCAGCAGCAGCAGGAGGATGAGGAGGATGAGGAAGGCTGTGTGTGCAGAGCCTGCGGCCCGCACCCTCCCACCGCTCCTGAGTGCTGCTGTAAATTATTCATGGCAGCCGCTCCCGGAGAGGCCGGGAAAACCGGCACGGGGAGCAGGAAAAATGGGAAACAGTGAGAAAACATGGATTTGGTAAAAATCCCAAGCGAGGTCTGGGAGCGCATCAGCATTTCCCATGGATTATTTTATTTTATTTTATTTTATTTTATTTTATTTTATTTTATTTTATTTTATTTTATTTTATTTTATTATTTTATTTTTTATTCTATTCTCGTCTCTTCTATTCTATTTTATACTCTTTTATTTTATTCTCTTTTATTCTCTTATATTCTCTTTTCTCTTCTTTTATTTTAATTTTTAATTTTAAATTTTTATTTATTTTTGCTTTTAATTAATTAATATTTTTATTTTTAATTATTTTTATTTTTTAACTTCTAGGTATTTTATATTTTTTATTTATTTTTTAATATTTAAGGGTTTTTTTGGTTTTTTAGGGTTTTTTTAGTGTTTTTATTTTTACTTTATTTTTCATGTTTTTCATGTTTTTAATTGTTTTAGGTTTTTGTTAATTTTTTTATCTTTACATTTATATAAATTATTTATTTATTTATTACTTTATTTATTTCTTACTAATTTTCATTTTCATTTTTAATTTTTTAATATTTTTCTTTCTTTCCTTTTCTTATTATTTTTCATTTTTAATTTTTCTAATATTTCCTTTTTATCTTTATATATTCTTATTTATTTATTTATTTCCTTATTTATTTCCTTGATTTATTATTATTATTAGTATTATTAGTATTATTAGTATTAGTGTTAGTGTTATTATTGTTATTACTATTATTGTTTTTATTGTTATTGTTATAATATTTATATTTATATTTATATTTATATTTAATTTTTTTGTTTATATTTATATTTATATTTAATTTTTTTGTTTTATTTGCTTGTTTAATTAAAAATTATTTAATTTATTTAATTTATTTCATTGATAACTTTTTATTTCTCCACTTCATTCCCTTTTTTTGTGTTTTCCAGGGATCCTGGGGGCCGCTCCGGGCTCGGCCTTTGATCAGGAGCCGCCCCGCGGGGAGAAGCGACAGCGCTCTGATCCCGTTATTCCCGACATTCCCGATCATTCCTCCTGTCATTCCCGATCATTCCTCCCGTCATTCCCGAGGATTCTCCCCGGCCTGGCAGGAGAGGCCTCGGCAGCCGAGTGCAAATAATTCCTGCTCCAGGGCGCAAGGGGAAAACCAGGGAAAAATTCATGGATGGAGGTGGTGGAGGGGAAGAAAACGTTCATCCTGGCAGCGCGTTGGGCCGGGAAAGGGAAAATATCCCGGGAAATATTCCTGGGATTCTATTGGCCCACTTGGGCTGGGAAAGGGAAAATATCCCAGGAAATATTCCTGGGATTCTGCTGGCCCACTGTGCTGAAAAAGAGAAAATATTCCTGGGAAATATTCCTGGGATTCTATTGGCCCACTTGGGCTGGGAAAGGGAAAATATCCCGTGAAATATTCCTGGGATTTTGTTGGCCCATTTGGGGTTTGAAAAAACCACCCCTGGGGCAGCTTCCCACGGATCCCACTGCAGTGAGGAGCGGGATTTGGGGTGCTGGGAGCAGCAATTCCGGGGGGAAACACATCCCAGGGACGGATCCCAGGGACGGATCCCAGGGACGGATCCCAGGGATGGATCCCAGGGACGGATCCCAGGGATGAAGCCCAGGGATGGATCCCAGGGACGGATCCCAGGGATGGATCCCAGGGACGGATCCCAGGGATGGATCCCAGGGCTGGATCCCAGGGATGAAGCCCAGGGATGGATCCCAGGGACGGATCCCAGAAACGGGTCCCAGGGACGGATCCCAGGGACGGGTCCCAGGGACAGATCCCAGGGACGGGTCCCAGGGACAGATCCCAGGGCTGGATCCCAGGGACGGATCCCAGGGACAGATCTCAGGGATGGATCCCAGGAACAGATCACAGGAACGGATCCTGGGGGTAGATCCCAGGGCTGGAGCCCAGGGATGGATCCCAGGGATGGATCCCAGGGATGGATTGGGGCTGAAGCCCAGAGCTGGAGCCCAAGGATGGATCCCAGGGATGGATCTTGGGGACGGAGGCCAGAGTTGGATGGATCAAGGGCTGGATCCCAGGGATACATTCCAAGGATGGATCCAGGGATGGATCCCGATGGATCCCAAGGACAGATCCAGGGATGGATCCCAGGAATGACTCCCAGGAATGGATCCAGGGCTGGATCCCAGAGCTGGATCCCAAGGCTGGTTCCCAAACCTGGAAGGTTCTGGGGCTGCTCCAGATCCTCAGGAAGGATGGGATCCATCCCTGGAATGATGGGATCCATCCCTGGAATGATGGGATCCATCCCTGGAACGATGGGATCCATCCCTGGAAGGATCAGATCCATCCCTGGAATGATGGGATCCATCCCTGGAAGGACAGGATCCATCCCTGGGAGCTCTCCTGGCATTCCAGCCATGCCTGCCCACCCATTCCCATCAGGCCAAGCCCAGATCAACGGGAAGTGGCAGAAAAATGGGAAAAGCTCTCTGGGCTGGGGGAATGAGAACATCCGGAGGAAAATTCTGTGGCCCTTCTTCCTCCTCCTCCTCCTCCTCCTAGCCGGGCTTTTCTCACTTTTATTCCATCTCCAAACAACCAAATTTTTTTCTTTTTCCATTTTTCCCATTTTTCCCCCTCCGAGCGGCTCCGGGGGTGTTCCAGGAGCAGAATTCTCCATCAAGGAGCTGCTCTTCTCGGAGCCAGCCGGATTAGAAAATTCCAGAGCCGAGTTTGGATCCGTGGCCAGGTTCCGTTTACCTGAACAAAGGGCTGGAGAGGAGGAGGAACAGGATGGAATTTGCTCCATGGATTCGGGATTTGGGATCCCAGCGGCACCACGGATCGGTGCCCAGGGAACAACTTGAGCTCCCGGCCATGGGAAATGGGTGGAAAATTGGGAATTTTGGGTTTTTTTCAGCAGGGTGATTATGGTGAGACCTTCATGAGGGTCCAGAGGGCGTCGCTCCCCACTGGGATCAGGAATTCTGCCGGACTCAGGCAAAATTTGGGCTGCCCCCCAAAATCCAGTTCCCCAAAACTCTACTGGGAGTGATGGGGGGAGCTGGGGGTCAGCACCAGGAAGGTTTTGGGGGTTTCAGAGTGAGGGACCCCAAAATTCAGGTCCCCAAAATGCCCCTGGGAGTAAAGGGGAGGAAAGGGGGTTTGGGGGTTTTGGGGTTTGAGGGGTTTGGGGTTTCAGGGTGAGGCTGGGGCGGAGTTGATGTCCCCATCCCCCAAAATCCAGGTTCCAAAAATGCCCCTGGGAGTAAAGGGGAGGAAAGGGGGTTTGGGGGTTTGGGGTTTGAGGGGTTTGTGGTTTCAGGGTGAGGATGAGGCTGAGCTTGATGTGCCCTTCCCCCCAAAATCCGGGTCCCCAAAACTGCTGGAATGAGAAGGAGGAGCTGGGGATTTGGGGGTTTTGGGGTTCAGGGGTTTTGGGGTTTCAGGGTGAGGATGGGGTGGAGTTGATGTCCCCATCCTCCAAAATCCAGGTCCCCAAAATGCCTCACTGGAATGAGGAGGAGGAGCTGGGGATTTGGGGTTTTGGGATTTTGGGGTTCGGGGGTTTTGGGGTTCCGCGGTGAAGAAGAGGAGGAGCTCCCCAGCCCCAGGAGGGCTCTCCAGGCCCTCCTGTGTGCCCCCACCCCCCCAAGCCCCGTGGCCAGAGCCGTGCCAGACACTGCCGGCAGCGCTAACTCGATTTCCCGGCCCCTCATTTCCCGCTCCGGCCTGGCTCTGACGGAGTCGCCCTAATCCGGTTAGGCCGGGAAGCGCGATCCTAATGGGATAAAGCACGGATGGAGCTCCTGGCCGCGGGGGCCGGAGCGTCATGGCCACCTTGACACCGGGATTCATGGAGCTGCATCCCGGGAAATGCCGCTACCGGTGCCTTTGACCTGTGCCTGGGCCTGGCTTAGCTTCATTGGAGCCAGGAATGGTTCTGGGAATGGTTCTGGGAATGGCTCTGGGAATGGATTTGGGAATGGTCGGGAAAGTTTGGGAGTGGCTCTGGGAATGGCTGGGAATGGTCAGGAATGGTTGGGAATGGCTTTGGGGATGGCCCTGGGAATGGCTTTGGGAATGGCTCTGGGAATGGTCAGGAATGGTTGGGAATGGCTCCGGGGATGGCTGGGAATGACAGGAATGGCAGGGAATGGCTTTGGGAATGGCTGGGAATGATGAGGAATGACGGGGAATGACCGGGAATGGCTCCAGGAAGGGCCGGGAATGATGGGAATGGGTCCGGGAAGGGCTGGGAATGACCAGGAATGATGGGAATGGCCAGAATGATGGGGAATGATGGGAATGGCTCTGGGAATGACAGGAATGGCGGGGAATGACTCTGGGAATGGCTGGGAATGGCTGGGAATGATGGGGAATGATGGGGAATGATGGGAATGGCTCTGGGAAGGGCTGGGAATGATGGGGAATGACAGGAATGGCTTCGTGAAGGGTTGGGAATGACCAGGAATGACAGGGAATGGCTCTGGGAAGGGCCGGGAATGACCAGGAATGACAGGGAATGGCTCCGGGAAGGGCCGGGAATGGCGGCGCTCCGGGAGCCGGCCGTGGCCGTGCCCGCCTCATTAACCCCATCAGGGCCCAGCTGCGCCCGCGGGGCCCTTAATTCAATTAATTCAATTAGCGCCGCCCCGAGCGCTCCCCCGGGAGCCCCGAGTGAGCTGCTCCTAACAAAGACATTCCCGGCTCTGGCCGCGCCTGGAATCCTGCCACAATGGGAAGGGGGTGATTGGCAGCTGTCAATCACTGGCTGGGCGGGGCTGAGCTGGGGAATGGGTGTTAGGGAGGGTTCCTGGATCCCAGGAATGGCCAAGGATGGACCTCTGGGATGGCAGGAGCTGCCTACGGCATGGGATGGGCCTTGAGGTCCCGTCCAACCCAGCCCAGCCTGGGATCCCGGGATTCCCCACGCAAAACATTTCCTGGGGATAAAAACCTCAGTTCTGGGATTCCCAAACCAAACTTGGGGATAAAAACCCCGACTCTGGGATTCCCAAACCAAACTTGGGGATAAAAACCCTGATTCCGGGATTCCCAAACCAAACCTTTCTTGGGGATAAAAATGCCAATTCCAGGATTCCCAAACCAAACTTGGGGCCAAAACTCCAATCCTGGGATTCACAATCCAAGCCTTTCTTGGGGTTAAACCCCCAATTCTGGGATTCCCAAACCAACCTTGGACACAAAACCCTAATTCTGGGATTCCCCGAACCAAACTTTCCTCACTGTGATTTGGGGATAAAAACCCCAATTCTGGAGTTCCCAATCCAAGCCTTTCTTGGGGATAAAAACCTCAATTCTGGGATTCCCCAAACCAGCAAGTCCCACCTCTTTTGGGGTCAAAACCCCAGTTCTGGGATTCCCCAACCCAAACCTTTCCTGGGGATAAAACCCCCAATTCTGGGATTCCCAAACCAAACCTTTCCTGGGGATAAAAACTCCAATTCTGGGATTCCCAAAGCAAACCTTTCCTGGGGATAAAAACTCCAATTCTGGGATTCCCCAACCCAAACCTTTCCCCCCAAGATTTGGGGATAAAACCCCCAGTTTTGGTGCCCAAACCAGGCTGAATCCACAGCAAGCAACCTCCTGCTCCCATTCCAAAGGCAATCCTGGTTTTTTTTGGCCGTCCTGGGGCCGGGTCTGGCGTGGTGACAATCAGTGCTGATCGACACCAGCCTCAGCTCCGTTCAGCGCCAGCAATCCCATCAATCAAATCCATGTCTTTTCCCTGATTTTCCATCTTTTCCAGTGTCTGGATGTCCCCAAATTCCTGTCCGGGTGACACCGCCGGGCTGGTGACACCCCAAAAGTCGCATGTGCCGAATTAAGGGCACTGAGCTGGGTTAAAACCGAGCCTAAAACGCGGCCGGTGATTGAATCCAGATGGAAACCGATCCCTCGGGATTTGTGTTTTCCCGGGATTTATCACCGCTCAAACGCAGGGTTTGGGGGTTTTTTAGGAGGGGGTGCAGACGAAACACCGGATTTGGGGTGAAAAAAGAAAGAGAAAGGGAAAAGAGGAGCCGGGAGCGGGAGGAGGAATTCGGCTGCAGGTTTCACCTGGGGGGAAAAAAAACCCTGGAAAAAAATCCTGGAAGGAAAGCTGGGAAAGGTGGAGTTTTCCCGACGTTAATTGGCTCAAACAGCAGCGTTTTGCTGAAGTCTTTGATTTCTTTGTCTCCCGCAGATGATCAAAGGCTTTTGTCCTCCAGAGGGAGAACGCGGCCGGAAAAGGGGGAAAATCCATGGAAAAGGGAAAGTTTTGGGGTCTTGGTGCCTTTTTCCAAGGGGTGCGCCCGGGATAACATTCCTGGGATTTGCTCGTGGTGCTCTGGGATTTTCACAGACCCTGCAGGGATTGTGGGATTCTTCCGATCCAGGGATTGTGGGATTCCTCAAATCCAGGGATTTGCAGGGATTGTGGGGTTTGTCAGATCCAGGGATGGGCAGGGACTGTGGGATCCCAGGATCCAAGGAAAATCGTGACTTTCCTCGGGAAATACTGACCTCTCTTGGAAAATCCTGACCTTCCTTGGAAAATCGTGATATTCCTTGGAGAATCCTGACCTTCCTCAGAAAATACGGATTTTTCCTTGGGAAATCATGACCTCCCTTGGAAAATTGTGACTTTCCTTGGAAGACCGTGACATTCCTTGGAAAATCATAGCCTTCTTTGGAAAATCCCGACTTTCCTTGGAAAATCTGGGTTTTTCATTGGAAAACCATGGCTTTCCTTGGAAAACCATGGCATTCCTCAGAAAATCCCGAGCTGCAGGCAGGGCCACGGCCTCGCTCAGCAGGAATTCTCTCCCTCATTTCCATCACTCCAGATAAATTATCTGGATCTGCTTCCCTGTTTTTCGTCTCCGCTCCCAGCTCTTCCATCCACGACGGGAAGCCAGAGCGGGGAATGGGAGAGGTTGAGGGAAAGGAGGGGGAAAAAAAAGGAAAAATTCCCAAAAAAAAGCCCCTGGCAGCTCTGAGATCCAAATAATAATCAGGGAAATGAATTCCAAAGGCGTTTTCCCGCATGACCACAAGCGATAATTTAGCGCCAGCTGGAAGTGCCGGGATTAATCCCGGACCCGTGAATAATTCATCACGTGAATCCCTCTTTTCCCTTCTCATTCCGGAGCCTCTCCCTTCCCAAATTCTGCCGGCGGAGGGGATTTGGGGATGTGGAAATGAGATCGATCGGGCTGGAGGCACATCCCGGCTTTTCCGAGGCCGCGATTCCCTGGAAAGGCAGCGGTGGTGGGGCCGTCCCTGGGGATGGGGACAGATGGATGTTTGTCACCAGGGTTAAGCAGCCTGGCCTTTCCCCCCCGCTCCTCAATCCCCTCCGGCCTCCCGCTCAGCTTTCCTGGGAATACCGGCATGTGCCGACATTCCCGGTAAAGCCATGGATTTGTGGATTTGGGCCAACTTCCCTGAGGGATAAAAGCGGGATCCGGCCCTGCTGAGAGGGATGGGGAGGGGCTGGCAGCTCCAAAGAGCCTCATCCCTGTTCCTTCTTCATCCTCGTCCCCGTCTCCGTCGCTTCCAGCCTCGGGATTCGGCATTTCCGGGATCGCATCTGGGATCGCAGGTGGAGCCCCACGCTTGGGTTGTCCCAGTTCGGAAGGCCGGGATTGGGTTTTCCATGGAGTTCTGGGCAGATTTGGAGTTGTCCTGGTGTTAATCCAGAGGGCGGGGATGAGGTTGGAGCCGAGGTCCTGGCTTCCCATGGGATTGCTTGGGAATTGTGTGACGGGCTGTGGATCCAGGCCTGGAGGTGGGGTCTGCATCCCAGAAACCCCGATCCATCCATTCATCCCTACATCCATGGATCCATCCATCCATCCATCAAACATCCATCCATCATCCATCCATCCATCCATTTCTCAGGAGAAAACGGGGAATTTGGGATCTGTGGGGGACACGGATCTTGGGAAGGCGCTCAGTGTCCATCTGTCACCCTCAAACCCCTTCCCAAGCTGGAATTCCAGGTCGTACGGAACAGCGGGAAGCGCGTCCGTCCCCAGATCCACAATCCATCATCGGGAATGACATCGGCTCATCGGAATGACACCGGCCCATCCCAGCCTCGGGAGGGTTTTCCAAAGGTCATCCCTGCCACCGCCATCCCAACGCCAGCAATTTATTGACAGCAGCTCCTGACATTCCTGCTTCCCAGGGAGGCTGGAAAAGTGATGGGATCTCCGTCCGCTCCCGGCTTTGGGATGGGGATGGGATCATGCTTTATCTAGCCTTGGGAATGCTCCAGAGCCGGGAAAATCCCCTGGCTCAGCAGCAGGAATTTTCCAGCTTCGCTTCCCGAGGGATTTTTGGCGGGGATACGGCCACGTTTGGATGCTGGGAATCCTCAGGGAAACGCTCAGCACCCTCCTGTCCTTTCCCAGCCCTCGGGAAGTCCAATTTGCCGGGAAAAGCTCCCGGAATTCCGCCTCCGGTTGCTTTCCCTGGCATCATCCGAGGCCCTGGAGATGGCTCCACTCCAGCCCCAGCGGGACAGGGAAAAGCCAAACTTGGGATTTGACCCAGACCAGCCGCATTCCCGCTTTTTCCTGGGATTTTCCGTGAGGGGGCCGGGGGGACAGATGGTGGCTCCGTGGGCGATGTCGCTCGGATCTGCCAGGATTTTGGCACCGCCACCACAAAGGGACCGGGAGGAGGAGGAGGAGGGGGAGGAGGAGGGGGAGGAGGGGGAGGAAGGAGCCACCTTCATCCCCTTGGGAATCAAGGCCCCAAGCCTCGGAAATCCCAAGGGATGAGCGGCTTCCGCTGGAGAATCCACAAGGAAAAATGCCAAAAATGGATTTATCCCAAAAAAAGCCCGAATTCCCGGGGTTGGGTGCCGGGAGGGAGGGTGGGATGAGGCTTTCCACATCCACGTGGGTTTGCTTTCTGCCCAGCACGTCCAAATCCATGGTTTTTGGTGGAAAAGCGGGAGTTTTTTGGCACCATGGGAACATCCGGGGAGAGCCGGTGGATCCCTGCGGAATCTCCGAGTCCTGGCCAGGAATTCCAGGTCTCTGTGATCCCAGGGAAGGGTTAAAACCCCCGGGATCCCAAAAAAAAACAAACGCGGGGAGCGGGAATGTCCTGCTGGAGGTGAAGCCAAGCGCGGGTCTGATGGG
>NC_141713.1:18596971-18654932 GCF_971803275.1 Cyanistes caeruleus
AAATCCCAAATGGATGAGGCCTGGAAGCCGCTTCTCCCCGAGGTTCGTTAACAGCCGGCTGCTTAACGAGCAGGCCCTGCCTCGCGCCCCCTTCCCGGGATCCAGAGCGGGAAAAGCCTTTCCCAAAATCCCGCTTTTCCCTTCCTGCTTTCCCAAGGTGGCACAAGGCCGGCCTTGTTCCCAAAGCGCTTTGGGCGCCTTTCCCAGGCTGCGCTGTTCCCACCGGGATTAGGGCCTTACACAAGGCTAAACCCGGGAGAAATCCCATGGAAATCGGGAACCTTGGAGCTGAACCCGGCTGGAATTGTCCCCAAGGACTCCCCGGAGGATTTGTCCTCCCGCGGGAGGGGCAGGGACGGAGGGGTGGGAACGGGAGCTGGGATTTTGGGCAGGGAATGGGGATTTGGGGCTGGGAATGGGGATGGATCTGGGATTTGGGGCAGGGAATGGGGATTTGGGAAGGGGCAGGGAATGGGGGCTGGATCCAGGATTTGGAGGAGAGGAGGGGATTTGCAGTTGGGGAAGGGAAAGGGGACTGGAGCTGGGATTGGAAGCAGGGAATGGGGGATGGATCCGGGATTTGGGACAGGGACTGGGGATTGAGAAAAGACAGGGAATGGGGGCTGGAGTTGGGAATTGGGGTAGAGAACAGGGATTGGGAAGGGGCAGGGAATGGGGGCTGGTTCTGGGATTTGGGGCAGGGAATGGGGGCTGGTTCTGGGATTTGGGGCAGGGAATGGGGGCTGGATCCAATTCCGGCGGCTCCTTCCCCTTTTCATCCCCAAACCGGGAGCAAAACCCCGCTCATCCCAAACCCCTCCGGGCAGGGGAACAATCCCTGAAATTCCCTTTATTCCCTCCGATCCATCCCTCCCCATCCCCGGCAGCGCCTCCGCCACCCCCCTGCAATTAGCGCCGAGCCGTAATTGCGGTGACAGGCGGGAGCGAGTGGGAGCTTTTCATGGAAACAGGGGGGAAAAAAAAGAATTCCAAGGAGCTGATGGAAGGGAAAACCGCCCTCTCTTTATGCTGCCACCAGTCTTCCCTTCCCCCAGCCCGGCCGCTTTAACTCCTGCTTGGCCGAGCCGGGAATGCCAGGAAAAAAAGCCGGGAATGAGGCAGGAGCGCGGCTGGCGTTTTCCCGGGAATTGCCCCATTTCCATGGAAATCGCGGGGTTTTTTTTCTGGGCAAATAAATAAAATTTTTTAAAAAAGAGGAAAAATAAGAAATGCGGCCCTGGGAGGGTCTCCGTGGGATTTGTGGGAATGCGGAGGGTTTCCAGGTGCACCTGGAAATGGCAGCTGGGGAGGGGAGGTGGCACAGCTGGGAACATCTGGAGCCTCTCCCGGAGCAGGAAAATCCCTCAGATCTCCTCATTTTTCTTGGGATCAGGGATCGGGGCCGGGGCCGAGGGCGGCTCGCGCCGTTTGTTTTGTAAGGAGCCGCTTTTGTAACCAAATCCCGGCCCGAATTCCCTGGATTTTTTGGCCCCGTCCCAGGAAAAGCGGCGGGATGTGGCTCCGAGCTCGGCGGTGATTCCCGAGGGATGCCGTGGGAATCATGGATCCATCCCGGGAATGTCCCGTCCCCTACTCCTGGACACCGCGAAATCCCAAAAAAACCCCGGAGGAGGCGAATCCCAATCCCCGTCCCCAATTCCAGGAATGCTCCCAGCTCCAGGGAAGAAAAAAAAAAAAAAAACAAAAAAAAAAAAAAACAGGAATTTTCGGCGGATTTTTTGGGAATGGGGCTCGGGGGGAATCCAGATTTATTCCCGGATCCAGGGGGATGGTTTTGATTTTTTAAATCCCATTTGTCCCAAAGGCCATTCCAGGCTCTTTGGGGTTAATTATCCCGGAATTGATGAGGGGACAGGGAAAGGCCGCCGGGAAGAGGGAGAGGGGTTGGAATGTTAACGAGAGCCTCATTAGGACCGGCACGGATTAATTAGGGGGTGCTCGGGGCTCACTAATTACGGGGATCCTTCACCTGCGGCCACCTGGATCAATTAATCGCCCCCTAATTAGCTCGGGTAATTAACGAGCTCCCCCAGAGTTCAGTGGGGCCGGTGGGAATTTTTGGGGTCTCCGTTGTCCCCTGGGAACCCCAAAAACTGCTGGGGGGGGGGGGTGGGGGACATCCATGGGGACATGGGAATGGGAATTCTCTGGATTTAGGGTCCAAAGATTGGGATTGTTCTGGATTTAGGATACAAGGGATGGGATTGTTCTGGATTTAGGGTTCATGGAATGGGAATTCTCTGGACTTAGGGTCCATGGGATGTTCTGGATTTAGACTCCAAGGAATGTTCTGGATTTAGGATCCAAGGATTGGGAATTCTCTGGATTTAGGATCCAAGGGATGGGAATGTTATGGATTTGGGGTTCAAGGGATGGGAATGTTGTGGACTTAGGGTCCAAGGAAATTGGAAAATTTGGAAATTGGAATGTTCTGGATTTGTTCCTGGGATTCTCCGGGATGGATTCTCCATCCCATTCCCCCAGGGTGCTCCAGGAGTGGCTCCCAGGATGTTCTGGGATGGAGAATCCATCCCTTCCCTGCCTGGAGTGGCTCCCACGGTGTTCCAGGATGGATTCTCCATCCCATTCCCACAGGAATGTTCCAGGATGGATTCTCCGTCCCCTTCCCTCTGGGATATTCCAGGATGGATTCTCTGCCCCCTTCCCTCTGGGATATTCCAGGATGGATTCTCTGTCCCCTTCCCTCTGGGATATTCCAGGATGGATTCTCTGTCCCCTTCCCTCTGGGATATTCCAGGATGGATTCTCTGTCCCCTTCCCTCTGGGATATTCCAGGGTAGATTCTCCATCCCATTCCCACCAGAATATTCTGGGGTAGATTCTCCATCCCATTCCCACAGGAATGTTCTGAGATGGATTCCCCATCCCCTTCCCTCTGGGATATTCCAGGATGGATTCTCCATCCTTCCCCTGCGTGCTGAGTGGCCGCTGCGAAAAGAGTCGGAGATGGGAGCTGATAAGAGCTGATAAGAGCTAAAAGATAAGGAATTATCCCCATCCCAAGTTATTATCCCTGCAGGGAGATCCATTATCCTGCTTTTCCCACTGCTCCCAATATTCCAACCTTGGGCTGCTCCATCCTCATCCCACCCGGATGCTGTGGGGGGGAGGGCACAGCTCAGTAGGGATTGAGGAGCCCTGGTTTTTGTTTTATTTTATTTTATTTTATTTTATTTTATTTTATTTTATTTTATTTTATTTTATTTTATTTTATTTTATTTTATTTTATTTTATTTTATTTTATTTTATTTTATTTTATTTTATTTTATTTTATTTTATTTTATTTTATTTCTTTTTATTTTATTTTATTTTATTTCTTTTTATTTCTTTTTATTTCTTTTTATTTCTTTTTATTTCTTTTTATTTCTTTTTATTTCTTTTTATTTCTTTTTATTTCTTTTTATTTCTTTTTATTTCTTTTTATTTCTTTTTATTTTATTTCTTTTTTATTTCTTTTTTATTTCTTTTTTATTTTATTTTATTTCTTTTTTATTTTATTTTATTTCTTTTTTATTTTATTTTATATTATTTTATTTATTTTTAATATTATTTCTTTTTTTATTTTATATTATATTAATTTATTTTACTTTATTTTATATTGTTTTTATTTTATATTATTTTATATTATTTTACTTTATTATGTTTTATATGTTATGTTTTATTTTGTATTTCATTTCATTTTATTTTGTATTATTTTATGTTATGCTATTTTGTTTTGGGTTTTTTTGTATTTTATTTTTTTTATTTTATTTTTATTTAATTTTTTATTTTATTTTATTTTTTTCTCTTTGATTCTATTCCCTCACAGCCCTGGGGACAGGGACACCGCAGCCCTGGGGACAGGGACACAGTGGCCATGGGGACAGGGTGGCCATGGGGACAGGGACACAGTGGCCATGGGGACAGGGACACAGCAGCCATGGGGACAGGGACATGGTGTCCATGGGGACACAGTGGCCATGGGGACACAGTGGCCATGGGGACAGGTGGCCATGGGGACAGGGACACAGTGGCCATGGGGACACGGTGGCCATGGGGACAGGTGGCCATGGGGACAGGTGGCCATGGGGACACAGTGGCCATGGGGACAGGTGGCCATGGGGACAGGGACACGGTGGCCATGGGGACACAGTGGCCATGGGGACACAGTGGCCATGGGGACAGGTGGCCATGGGGACAGGGACATGATGGCCATGGGGACACGGTGGCCATGGGGACAGCACGGCCCCTCCCTGTGGCCTTGGGGCACTCGGTGGCTCTGTGGGGGGCGGGGCCGCCGTTAATTGTCTTAATTGGGGCTGCGGTGCCAAGGTCAGCCCTGAACGGCGGCATCCAGGGAGAGGGGGAGGGAGAGGCTCCGAACCCCCTGGAAACGGGAACGGGGGATTTGGGAATGTCCAGGAACACCCTGAATCCCTGGAAGGGGGAATGGGGGATTTTTGGGATATCCAGGGCTGAGGAGAGGGGCCAAGGTGATTCCAGGACCCTGGAGTATCCCAAAAGGAAGATCAGGGATCTCCCACCTGTTTTTCCTTTACAAACCCTGGGAATTTCCTGGAATCTCGCAGATCCAGCGCGCTGGGATCGCACCCTTTTGGACTGGGAGCGTTTGGCGGGGGTGGGATCTGTGCCCGTCCACTTCCATCAGATCCCATTTTTCCCTGAAAGGATGAAATATCCCGTTTTTCCATCCCGGCCCAGCTCCTCGGCTGTGGTTCCCGAAGGCCCCTCTCGTGTCCCACATCCTGGAAAAGCCAGTGGTCGCCACGGCAACGCCAGGATGGAGTGCTGCTGATCCCAGTGCTTGGGATGCAGATGTCGGAATCTCTGGAGATATCTGTCGCTAATTGCTTTATGGAAATGGAGGCGGCTCCAGCAGCCGGAGCGAGGCCACGGAGTGAGGGGGGGAACAGAGCTGGGGATTCCTAATATACCAAAATCTAGCGGGGAAAACTCCTGGTGGGCGTCCCAAACAACTCCCTCCATCATCCATCCATGATTCCACAACTCCATCCATCCATCCATCCATGGAACCTTCGATCCATCCATCCATCATCCATCCATCCATCATCCATCCATCATCCATCCATCCATCCATCCATCATCCATCCATCTTCCATCCATCCATCTTCCATCCATCCATCATCCATCCATCCATCATCCATCCATCCATTCATCCATCCATCATCCATCCATCCATCCATCATCCATCCATCATCCATCATCCATCCATCATCCATCATCCATCCATCCTCCATCCATCCATCATCCATCCATCCATCATCCATCCATCCATCATCCATCATCCATCCATCCATCATCCATCATCCATCCATCATCCATCCATCATCCATCATCCATCCATCCATCATCCATCATCCATCCATCATCCATCCATCCATCATCCATCCATCATCCATCCATCCATCATCCATCCATCCATCCATCATCCATCCATCCATCATCCATCCATCCATCATCCATCCATCCATCATCCATCCATCCATCATCCATCCATCCATCATCCATCATCCATCATCCATCAGCCATCCATCCATCCATCCATCCATCATCCATCCATCCATCCATCCATCCATCCATCCATCCATCCATCCATCCTCCATCATCCATCCGGAATGGAGCCCCCATTCTCCATGCAAACCCCCGGCCAGTTATGGTTTGTTTTTCATGGGAGGACATTCCCGGTTTTTCTGACCCCGTGTCCCTGGCCAGGCATGGCTGGAGCAGTTCAGGAATCTTTTCCCTGGAAAAATGGGGGGAAAGCAGCTGGTGCTGGGGGTTCCTTTTTCCTGGAAAAATGAAAATCCTGGCTGGGGACATGTCCTGGAAAAGGTGATCCTGCAGTCAGGTGATGCCCCTGGAGCTTTCCCCTCGTTTTCCCATGGAAAAGGAGCTGCTTTCCCCTTGCTTTTCCATGGAAAAGGAGCTGCTTTCCCCTCACTTTTCCATGGAAAAGGAGCTGCTTTCCCCTCATTTTTCCATGGAAAAGGAGCTGGTTTCCATCCACTTTTCCATGGAACAGGAGCCCCCGGGCCGGGCTCTCGGGGCTCAGGCCCGCTAATTGCATCCCCCGGCTCCTGCATAATGCACGAGAAGAATCAGAAACTTCCTGCTCCTCGCGCCAGCCCTGCTCCTCTCATTTCATCCTCAGCCCCTTTATTTTATTTTATTTTATTTTATTTTATTTTATTTTATTTTATTTTATTTTATTTTATTTTAATTTTTTAATTTATTTTATTTTGTTTTATTTTATTTTATTCATCAATCCCTTTTATTAACCAACCCCTTTTTATTTAATTGATCAACCTCTTTTTATTTAATTGATCAACCTCTTTTATTCAATTTATCAACCCCTTTATTTAATTTATTAGTCCCTTCTATTCAATTTATCATCCCTTTTATTTAATTTATCAATGCCTTTATTTAATTTATCAACCCCTTTTATTTAATTTATCAACCCCATTTTATTTAATTTATCAGCCCTTGGATCCCCCGGCGCCCTTTGACACTTCCAATATTGGGAATTCCTTCATTCCTTCCCCGCATTCCTGGCTCCATGGGCCTGGCTTTTCCTGGCCCTCCTCCTCCTCCTCCTCACACCCCGATCTGTGGTGACAGCCAGGAGGGAGGGGACACATCAGGAACGGTGTCCCCAAAACATTCCCAAATCCCAAATTTGTCCTGTTTAATGGCGAGAGCCTGCAGGGATAGGGACAAGCCCAGGAATGATGTCCCCATTGTCCCCAACACATCCCCACATCCCAAACTTGTCCCGTTTAGTGCTGAGGACCTGGAGGAATGGGACAGGTTGGGAATGGTGTCCCCAGTGTCCCCAGCGCATTCCCAAATCCCAAACTTGTCCCCTGGTTAACGGTGAGGGCGTGGGAGGAGTGGGACAGATCAGGAATGGTGTCTCCAATGTCCCCAACACTTCCCCAAATCCCAAACTTGTCCCGTTTAATGGTGAGAGCCTGAAGGAATGGGACACATTGGGAATGGTGTCCCCAGTGTCCCCAAGGCATTCCCAAATCCCAGACTCATCCCATTTAGTGGTGAGGACCTGCAAGGATGGGGACAGATCCAGGAATGATGTCCCCAAGTTCCAAACACTTCCCCATGTCCCAAACTTGTCCCATTTAGTGCTGAGGACCTGGAGGGAGGGGACAGATAGGGAAAGGTGTTCCTGATGTTCCCCAGAACATTCCCACATCCCAAACTTGTCCTGTTTAGTGCCGAGGGCCTGCAGGGATGGGGACAGATCGGGAACTGTGTCCCAGCACATCCCAAACTTGTCCCCCCTCCGTGGTGACAGTCTGCAGGGAGGGGACACATCGGGGACACCTCCACGGTCCCCAGGATGTCCCCAAGGACACAGTTTGGGGACCCTGACACGTCCCCCTCCCGTGGCTGGATGTGGCGGTGTCACTGCGGTGCCGGCCTCGCCGGGAGGACACGGCCATGTCCCAAATCCAGCCCAAAATCCCACCCCGAGCACCCCCGTATGCCCCTGGCTGCCACCAGCCCTTGGTCACCTCCTGTCCCCTCCGACCATCCCTGGGGACAGGGATTGGGATCCATGGGGACAGGGACTGGGATCCCTGGGGACAGGGATTGGGATCCATGGGGACAGGGATTGGGATCCATGGGGACAGGGATTGGGACATGGGAACAGGGACTGGGACATGGGGACAGGGATTGGGATCCATGGGGACAGGAATTGGGACATGGGAACAGGGATTGGGATCCATGGGGACAGGGATTGGGACATGGGAACAGGGACTGGGATCCCTGGGGACAGGGACTGGGACATGGGGACAGGGATTGGGACATGGGAACAGGGATTGGGATCCCTGGGGACAGGGATTGGGATGGGAGCCCACGGAGGATCCGGCCCCGCTCGTTAATTCCCAGCAGCTGCCGCCTCCGGCTGCTCGCGGCCGGGTGCGAGACAGCGCGTCTGGGCACGGCTCCAGCGCCAGGAACGGCTCCGGCACGTGGGCCTGGAAAAACTGGGATTCTGAGCTGGAAAACCTGGAAATTTGGGCTTAAAAACCTGGGATTCGGAGCTGGAAAAGCTGGGATTTGAAGCTGGAAAACCTGGGATTCGGAGCTGATAAAGCTGGGATTTGGGGTTGGAAAAGCTGGGAATCAGGGCTGGAAAAACTGGGAATCAGGGCTGGAAAAACTGGGATTTGGGGTTAAAATCTCGGATCGGGGCGCTCCCGGCACAGCGGGAGTGGTTCCAGCCCCGTGGGCTCCTCAGGGTCACTCAGCGTCACCCCCATGTCCCTCAGTGTCCCCAAAAGTCCCCAAATGTCCCCAAATGTCCCCCAATGTCCCTCCCTGCCTTCCATGGCCTTCAGCCTCTGGAATAATGATCCCAAATCCGTCCCTGGTCTGGAAATCTGGGATTCTGTCCAGGGACATCCCAGAAAATTCTCGGGATTGGTGTTTTACCCGCTGGGCCAAAAAGCGACACCGAGGGAGCGGGGACATTCCCTGTCCATGGCTCTGGGATGTCTGGGAATGGCCCTTGGAAATCCAGGAATGGCCCTTAGAAATCCGGGAATGCTTCCTCCGTTCCCTGCCTGCTCCTGGCTGGGTTTTCCCGGCTGCTTTTGGGATTTTCCTGGAATTTTTGGCGTTCCCGCCTTGGCTCCAGTTTGGCTGGGATGCTCCGGGATAAATCTGGAAGCGATCTGGGATGAATCCGGGACAGATCCAGGATGAATCTAGGAGAGATTTGGGATAAACCCAGGAGTGATCCAGGATAAATCCCCAAACAATCCAGGATCAATCCATTCCCAGTGTGAATTCCAGGCAGGAATCAGGGATCCTCTGGAATTCTGGCGAGTGCTCCCAGCCCGAATATCCCAGAATTATTTCTTTGGGAAGGGAAGCCGGAGCTGATCCCATTCTGTGGGTGCTTCCCGTTATCCCGGAGCGCTCCGAGCCTCGGCCGAGCTCCAAACACTCCCAGAAAGCCGAGCTGGAGGAATTCCAGCTGGGAATTCCCGCTTTAATTGTTCCCGCTCCTCGCATCCCTCTCCCAGCCCTCATTCCCAGCTCCAGATCTGACTTTTGGCCGTTTCCTTGTGGTTTATTCCCTATTTCCTTTCACATTCCTGGGTTTTCCGGCTCTCAGCCTCACCCCGGCCGTGCTTATTCCCATCTTCCCGAAAAACCAAGCCGGTTTTCCCAGCAGCGGGAGAAAAATGCCCAAAATCCCCCAAAAAATCCCCCCAAATTCCAGCCCCAAAATTCCAGCCCCAAAATCCCAGATGAGGAATTCCAGCCTCAAAATCCCAACCTCAAAATTCCAGCCTCAAAACTCCCTCTCCCAAAAATTCCAGCTCCAAAATCCCTGTCCCAAATTCCTGACCCCAAAATTCCAGATGAGGAATTCCAACCCCAATATTCCAGCCTCAAAATTCCCTCTCCCAAAAATTCCAGCCCCAAAATCCCTGTCCCCAAAATTCCAGATGAGGAATTCCAACTTCAAAATTCCAACCCCAAAATTCCCTCTCCCAATATTCCAGCCCCAAAATTCCTGTCCCAAATTCCTGACCCCAAAATTCCCTCTCCCAAAATTCCAGCCCCAAAATCCCGGCCTCTCCCGAGGCTCGGAATTCCCTCCCGGAAGGAAAGCCGAGCTCCGGCTTTGTTTTCCAAGGTGGGAAGCTCTTCCCAAACCGGGAATTTCCAGCCTTCCCCAGCTAGCCATCCCAAATTTGGGATATTCAGAGCATCCCAGAATCCCGCGGAGCATTCCCAGAACCTCCCGGCCCCGTTCCAGGCCTTGTTAATGAGGTTCGTTAATTATTCACGGCGGGGGTTGATGAGCGGAGCCTCGAGCCGGAATCCGTCGGTTTTCCATCAGCGCTTCCCAGTTCCCGGTGGAGCGGCAGGATGGAATTGCTGCCGGCCTGGAGCTGCCAACGGATCGGGAATGGAGGCCTGGAATTCCAGAGATAACTGGGAATGGCAGCCCCACATCCCAGGAATATCTGGGAATGGTCCTGGGATATCCGGGAATGGGCCTGGGATATCTGGGAATGGCAGCCCCACATCCCTGGGAAATCTGGGAATGGGCCTGGGATATCTGGGAATGGCCTTTGGAAATCCAGGAATGCTTCCTCCGTTCCCTGCCCACTCCTGGCTGGGTTTTCCCGGCTGCTTTTGGGATTTTCCTGGAATTTTTGGCGTTCCCGCCTCGGTTCCAGTTTGGCCGGGATGCTCGGGGATAAATCTGGGAGAGATCTGGGATGAATCCAGGACAGATCCAGGATGAATCCAGGAGAGATTTGGGATAAACCCAGGAGTGATCCAGGATAAATCCCCAAACAATCCAGGATCAATCCTGGAGCACTCCAGGATAAATCCAGGAACGATTCCGGATACATCCAGCGGCAATTCGAGATCAATCCAAGAGTGATTCAGGATAAATCCAGGAATGATCCAATATAGATCTGAGACCAATCCAGGACAAATCCCTGAGCAATCCAGGATGAATCCGTGAGGAATCTGGGATAAACCCAGGAATCATCCGGGATAAATCCAGGATAAATCCAGGATAAATCCAGGATAAATTCAGGATGAATCCAGGATAAATCCAGGATGAATCCAGGAAGAATCTGGAATTAATCCAGGAACAACCCGGGATGAATCCAGGATAAATCCAGTATAAATTCAGGATAAATCTGGGATGAATCCATGAGCACTCCGGGATCAATCCAGGAGCAATCCAGGAGCAATCCAGGATAAATCCAGGATAAATCTGGGATAAATCCGGGATGAATCCCGGATGAATCCCAGGATAAATCCGGGATGAATCCAGGATGAACCCGGGATAAATCCGGGATGAATCCAGGCGCGCTGCCGCTGTCGGTGATTTACGAGCGGCCGTTGGGAGGGCGGCAGCTTTATCCCACTCCCGAGACTCCATAAAATAATCAGGGAAGATGGAGAGGCCTGGAATGGCTCCCGAGGCTCCCATTGAGGCTCCCAAACACCCGGAGCGGGAATAACGGGAATAACGGATTTAAACAGCCACAGTGGGGATGGGCAGGGGGAAGGGCCGGAGAATCCTGGGATATTCCAGATATCCCAGGATTTGGATGGTATGTCCCAGAGCTTGGGATGCTGGATTGCCATGGATCACTTGGGACATCCCAGAAATCCTGTGAAAATCCCGTCCCCATGGATCTGTCCTGTTCCTATGGATCTGTCCTGTCCCTATGGATCTGCTTCATTCCCATTCCTATGGATCTGTCCTGTTCCTATGGATCTGCTCCGTTCCCATCCCTATGGATCTGTCCTGTCCCTATGGATCTGCTCCATCCCTATGGATCTGCCCCATTCTCATCCCTATGGATCTGTCCTGTTCCTATGGATCTGCTTCATTCCCATTCCTATGGATCTGTCCTGTTCCTATGGATCTGTCCTGTCCCTATGGATCTGCTCCATCCCTATGGATCTGCCCCATTCTCATCCCTATGGATCTGTCCTGTTCCTATGGATCTGCTCCGTTCCCATCCCTATGGATCTGTCTCATCCCTATGGATTGCATCCCATCCCTATGGATCTGCTCCATTCCCATTCCTATGGATCTGTCCTGTCCCTATGGATCTGCTCCATCCCTCTGGATCTGCCCCATTCCATCCCCATGGATCTTCTGCATCCCTATGGATCTGCTCCATTCCCATCCCTATGGATCTGCTCCATTCCCATCCCTATGGATCTGTCCCATCCTTCTGGATCTGCCCCATTCCTATGGATCTGCTCCGTTCCCATCCCTATGGATCTGCCCCATTCCCGATCCCTGGATCGGATCCAGCGGATCTCATTTCTGGGATCAGGCTCCGGCCAGGCTCCACAGGTGGAAAACTGGGAAAAGCATTCGGATGGGAAAACGCAGCTCCAGGACCCAGCTGGATCCCAGAAAAAAGGGAGAAGGAAGCTGGATCAATCCTTTTTCCATGGATTCATTCATCTCCGAGGTTTCCCATCCCGGATTCCTTGGAGCTGCCGGCCGTGAGACGGGAAGAGAAACTGGGATGTTCTGGATCTGCCGGAAAATCCCAAAAATCCTTGGAAAATGCCCTCAGATCTTCCCAAAAAACCCCGACGAGTGGTTCTCATTCCTGGGAAAACACCGGCCGATCCCGCTTTTGTTCCAGATGGGAATTTCAGCGGCTCCAAGCCTCCCTTCCAAGGAAAAACCCCTCCGGAGATTCCCGGGAAAACAAAAGCCAAGCAAATGCTGTTTTATTCATGGATTCATCCCAGGTGGAATTTTCCCTGGGATAAATTCCGTTTCTTCTCCTCCTCATTAGGAATTTTAGGGAATTTTCCCCTTGGAGCGGAGCTCGTTAACGATCCCAACTCCCGGAATTTCCCCACGGATCCAGGGAATCCCCTAAGGATCCCAAACCTTCAAATTCATTTTCCTTCCCCATTCCGTGGCCAATTCCCAATCCGGCCGCTCCGTAATTGCAAAATTGTGGGAATTTGATCCGGGAATTTTCCAGGTGAGCGAACCGAAAAACTCCAGAGATTTTTTCTGGCTTTTCCGTCTGAGAATCTTTCTTTTCCCCTCTGTTTTAGGGGGGGAAATGTGGATTCCTGGCCTGGATCCTGGGAATTTGGGACGGATCCCAATTTTGTGCTGGAATTTCCTTGGGAATTCCCATCCCCGCCCCAATTCAGGAATTGTCCCCCCCAAAAACCCCAAACCACCCCCAAAACAGCAAAATTCGAGGAGTTATCCCAGAAAAATCCCCAAACAACCCAAAAACCCCATCCCAAAATCCCCAAAACGGGAATTGTCCCAAAAAATCTGCCCCAAGGCCAGAGTTATCCCAAAAAATCCCTCATCAACGACACAAACCTCGAATTATTCCAAAAGAACCCAACCCAAAAACCCCAAAATGGGAAATCCCAAAAAAAACCCCAAAATTCCTGGCCCTGCATTCTCCACTCCTCAAAAAATTTGGGATTCTGAGCCCTCTGAGGGAAATTCCAGCCTGAATCTTCCCGAATTCCCAAATTCCCGCGGATTCCCGGCTTTCCTTTCCACATCCCGATTGAAAATCCAGGGAATTTTCTCTCCCGGGTGATTTTTCCCCTCATCCCTGGGATTATGGGGGCCGGGAAGTTCCTGTTTTCCAGCACAGGAATGGTTGGGAAGGCAGAATTTCCATGGAAAATCCAAAGGGATAAAACACGGTGGGAATGGAGCTGGGAGGGGCCTGGATCCCATTTTCCAGAGCTGGGAAAACCTCGCTCATCTCAAGTTTCTTCCCTCTTTTTTCCCCTCTTTTTTTCCCCCTCCTTTTCCCACTTTTTTTCTCTTTTTCTGTCCTTTTTTCTGTCCTTTTCCCAGATTTTTTCCCTCCTTTTTTCCTCTTTTTTTCCACCTCCTTTTTCCCTCCTTTCCCCACTTTTTTCTTCTTTTTTCCCCTCTTTTCCCCATTATTTTTCCCTTTTTCCCTCTTTTTTTCCTCTTTTTTCCCTTTTCCCCATTATTTTTATCTTTTCCCCCTTTTCCCCTCCTTTTTCCTTTTTTTCCCTTTTCCCCCTTTCCCCCCCTCATTTTTCCCACTTTTTTCCCTTTTTTCCCTCTTTTTCCCCCATTATTTTTCCCTTTTCCCACCTCTTTTTTTTCCCTCTTTTTTTTCCCCACTCCTTTTCCCTCTTTCCTCATCATTTTTCCTGGTTTTCCCCCATTATCTTTTCCTCCTTTTTCCCCCTTTTTTTCCCATTTTTTCCCTTGTTTTTCCCCCTCTTTTCCCTCCTTTTTCTCCCCTTCCCCCCCCCCCCCTTTTTTCCCTCTTTTTTTTTCCTTTTTTTCCCTCCTTTTTCCTTTCTTTTCCCCCTTTTTCCCTCCTTTTCCCTCTTTCCCCTCCCTGGCACTGGGAATGATCCATGGGATAATTCTGAATCCCTGGGAATTCTTTATCCAGAGGTTCCAGACACTCCCCCCAAAAATCGGGAAAATCCTGATCCCATCCCCATCCCTCAGCGCTGATTCCCGGAACCGATGGAAGCGGCTCCCAGAACGCAGAATTCCTGGGATATCGGAGCTCCGGGAGCTCGGATCTGCCAAAATTCCTCCAGGCTGGAATGGAAAATTCCCAAATTCTGGATTCCCATGAGCTTTGCTTGGATTTAGGGTGAGATTCCCAAATTCTGGATCCTCTAAATCCTGGGAATTCACTGAGAGACTCCCAAATTCTGGAGCAGCCAAATCCTGGGAATTCAGGCAGAGATTCCCAAATTCTGGAGCAGCCAAATCCTGGGAATTCAGGGACAGATTCCCAAACTCTGGAGCAGCCAAATCCTGGGAACTCACTGGCAGATTCCCAAATCCTGGATCTGGTCTGGATTCAGGATCCATCCCATCCCATTCCTGGGAATTCTGGAGCCTCCCGGGAATTCTGGAGCCTCCTCGAGGGCCCCTTTCCCACATTTTTTCCGGGATGAGGCGGGAGCCGGGCCCGCAGGTGGCTCCGGTCCCAGACAGCTCCGCATTCCATGAAAATCCCACATTCCAGGCCTGAAACAACAGGATCAGCCGAGGGAAAAGGGCCAGGATCCGACAGCGCCAGAGGCCCCATCCCTGGGAAATCCTGGGAATTTTTTTTGGGGGGGGATTCCCAGGCATCCTCCAGGCACGGAGCCAAAATTCCAGCCCCCAGAATTCCAGCCCAAAAATTCCCTGTCCCAAAATTCCAGGCCCCACAATCCCAACCCCAAAATTTCCAACCCCAAAATTCCAGACCAGGAATTCCTACCCCAAAATTGTAACCCCAAATTCCAGCCCCAAAATTCTCCATCCCAAAATTCCAGGTCCAAATTCCAGCCCCAAAATTCCAAATTCAGAATTCCAGCCCTGAGATCCCTGTCCCAAAATCCCAGACTGGGAATTCCAACCCCAAAATTCCCATCCCAAATTCCTGCCCCAAAATCCCCATCCCAAAATTCCAGCCCTAAAATCCCAGCCCCAAAATTGCAGATGAGGAATTCCAACCTCAAAATTCCCTCTCCCAAATTCCAGTCCCAAAACCCCAACCTCAAATTCCCTGTCCCAAAATTCCAGCCCCCAAAATTCCAAACCAGGAATTCCTACCCCAAAACTCCAACCCCAAAATTCCTGTCCCAAATTCCAGCCCAAAAATTCCAGCCCCACAATTCCAGGTCCAAATCCCAACCCCAAAATTCCAGACCCCAAAATCCCAGACCAGGAATTCCAACCTCCAAATCCCCATCCCAAAATTCCCGACCCCAAAATTCCAGATGAGGAATTCCAGCCTCAAAATTCCCTCTCCCAAATTCCCGGCCCAAAAATTCCAATCCCAAATTCCCTCTCCCAAAATTCCAGCCCCAGAAATTCCAGACCAGGAATCCCTGACCCCAAAACCGTAGCCCCAAATTCCAGACCAGGAATTCCAACAAAAAATCCCCATCCCAAAATTCCAGCCCCGCAATTCCAACCCCAAATTCTCTCTCCCAGAATTCCAGCCCCCCAAATCCCTTTCCCGTTTCCCGGGAATCTCCTCCGGCCTCTCCCGGGGCCTTTTTCCTTTAAACCCTCCCATGGAAAAAGTGGGAAAAGCGATCCCGAATCGCGGGGTCCCTCCGGTCACGGGGGTCGGGCTAAAAATTAATCGGGATTTTCCACTCGGCCGCATTTTCCCGGGATTTGGGGTCACGTGGGGGGGATTTGTTCGCATTCCCGAGGTTTTGCCCTGGATTTGAGGCTCCCGCTCCTTTTTTTGCATCCCCCCCCCAAAAAATCTTTCCCTTTCCTTTTTCCCGCTTTTTCCCGCGGTTCGGTGGCCCCGAATTCCCAGGAAACGGTAAAAAAAACCACAGGATTTTGGGAATTTGGGGGCTCGGTTTTCCCTGGATTTGATCCAGTGGGAATGAGAGATCCCAATCCCTGTTTTTCCTGCTCCATCCCGAGGTTTTTCCCCAGAATATTCCCCCCAAAAACCCCAAATCAGCGGGATTTGGGGAATTCCCTTCCCGAATGTGCCAGGAGAGGCAAAATCCCCAAAAAACCCGTGGGATTTTGGGAATTTGAGGGCGGATTGGGCTCAGTGAGGGATCACCATCCCAATCCCTGATTTTCCCGCTCCATCCCAAGGTTTTTCCCCCCAAATATTCCCCAAAATAAAAACCCAAACCAGCGGGATTTGGGGAATTTGGGGGCTCAGTTTTCCCTGGATTTGATCCCGGTGGGAAAGAGGGATCCCAATCCCAACCCCTGCTTTTCCCGCCTCATCCCAAGGAAATTTCATCCCCAAATTCCCTCTCCGGGAACCGGGAATCCCCCCAAAAAATTCGGGATTCCTCCTCTCCTCGTCCCGATTTTCCCCATCCCATTCCCGACCTTCCCCATCCACCCCAGCAGCTCCCAAATCCCGGGAAAATCTCGGAGCCGCCTCCTCCTCCCGCTAAAACCGGGATCAAATCCCAAAAACCCCCACGGGCGGCTCCAAAAACCGGGATTAAATCCCGAGAATCCCCGCGGCCATGGAAGGGATAAAGTTCCCAAAGATTTCCCGAAGTTCCCGGAGTTCCCGGAGCCTCTGGAGCCTCCCGGACTTTGTCTCCGGGCCCGGGCTTTGGATCGAGCCCAGCGCGGCCCCAAATTCCTGGGAAAATTCCAGGAGCGGCCGGAAGGAGGGAAGAGGGAAGGAAGGAAGGGAAAGGTAACCGGGATTTCGGGATTTCGGGATCTGGGAATTTTTTTTCCCTCTTTTCCCCTCCCCCTCTTTGCGGTTTCCGCTCTCCCGCGTTGGGAATTCGGGAGCGGATCCTGCCCTGAGGGCGGCGGGAATTCCCAAAAAAACTTCCCGGTTCCCACCCCCAGCTGGGATTTCACTCCCGGTTTTCCCTTCCCCGGGGGCTGCGGAATTCCAGGATCAAGAAATTCCCAAAAATTCCCAAAATTCCTCCCCCCCCCCCACCGGGAGAGGTTTCACTCCCGGTTTTCCCTTCCCGGGGAATTCGGCATTCCAGGATCAGGAAAATCCCAAAAATTCCTAATTTCACCCCCCCACCCCCCCCCCATCCCGGAGGGGTTTCATTCCCGGTTTTCCTTTCCTGGGGGATTCGACATTCCAGGATCAGGAAAATCCCCCAAAATTCCCGATTCCCATCCCCAGCTGGGATTTCAGCCCCAGCGGATCCAAATCCCACCCTGGGGAGTGCGAGAATTCCCAAAATTCCCAATTTTTCCTTCCAGCAGCGCTCTCATTCCCGGTTTTCCCTTCCCCGGTGGCTGCAGAATTCCAGGATCAAGAAAATTCCCAAAAATTCCCCAAATTCCTCCCCCCAGGAGGGGTTTCACTCCGGGTTTTCCTTTCTTGAGGGATTTGGGATTCCAGGAGCAGGAAAATTCCCAAAAATTCCCAATTCCCCCCCCCCCCCCCCCCAATCCAGGAGAGGTTTCATTCCCTGTTTTCCCTTTCCCGGGGGCTGCAGAATCCCAGGATCAGGAAAATTCCCAAAATTCCCAATTTCTCTTCCCTGGGGCCGCAGAATCCCGGGATCAGGTTTGGGAATTCTGGGAATGAGAGCGCCGGGGGAATTTGGGGATTGGCTCGGGAATGGGATCGGGAATTGGGGCTCCATGAGCCCCTCAATCCCTTGGGATGAGCCCATCCCGTGGGATTTTGGGGATCCCTCTGGAATTCCGAGAGCTCCGGGGTGGGACAACCCGCTTGTCCAGAGGGGTTTTCCCAAAAAAAAAACCCCAAAAACCGGGAGAGGCTTCGGGAACTCTCGTCCCTGTGTTCCCAAATTTTTTATTTGGGATCTTTTGGGAGATGCCGGAGCGGGATCAGATCCCAAATCCATCCTCGGGATTGGCAGGGATCGGGAATTGAAGGAAATCGGGATTATCCCAACCCAAACATTCCCAGGAAAATCCTGGAATGAAATCCCAAACAAAAAGTTGGGAATTCCCTCCCGCATCCTTTTCCCTCTTCCCGATTTTATTCCGGGATGCCGAAATTCCTGGGAATTCCCGATACAAGGGAGAGGTCCCGGGGGGAGCAGAGGGATCGGATTCCAAGGAAAAGGCGGGATCTGGGATAGGCGGGGCCGGGAATGCGGATCCCGCTGGGATTTTGGCGCTCCCGCCTCTTTTTTTTGGGGATTTTGGGAGCCAGGAATGAGCTGAGGGATCCAATTCCATGGGAGGGGGAGTTCCCGTTATCCCGGGGGGATCCGAGCGTGCCAAAGGCTGGAAAATCGGGAATGAGCCTTCCCGGGGCTGGAAAATCGGGAAGCGGCTCAAACCCGGGATGGGCTCTGGGATTTGGGATCTGGGATCCCAAACTGGGATTTGGGATGGGATGAAACTGGGATCGCTGGGATTTGGGATCTGGGATGGGATTTGGGATTTTTGGGATGTGAAATTTGGGATGAGATTTGGGATGGGATTTGGGATCACTGGGATTCCAAACAGGGATTTGGGATGGGAACTGGGATTGTTGAGGTTTAGGATTTGGGATTTTGGACCGCTGGGATCCCAAACTGGGATTTAGGATTGCCAGGATTTGGGATCACTGGGATTTGGGATCTGGGATCACTGGGATTTGGGATCTGGGATCACTGGGATTTGGGATTGTTGGGATTTGGGACTGTTGGGATTTGGGATGGGAACTGGGATGGGATCTGGGATCTCTGGCATCCCAAATTGAGATTTGGGATCTCTGGAATCCCGATCCCATGGGATGACCGGAATCCCTGACCGGGACCGGAGCAGAGGCAGGATCCGATTCCCGGCGGATTTTTTGGGAAGAGAGGCTCAAATCCCAAATTTCCCATCCTGGCGCGGCGGGAATCCCTGGAAATGCTTCCCGGCAATCTCCTGGATCCATCCCCATCCCAATCCCGAATGTCGGGAATTCCGGCCCTGGAGCGGAGCCACCCCCGCAGTCCCCAAATCCCAAATCCCGGAGCGTCCCGGGGCTGCTCCTGGCATCGGGATTCCCACAATTCCCACTTTTCCAGCCTCGGGACCTTCCCGCTCCCGCCCCTCCCCGGCCGTGCCCTTTGCGCCGCTTTTCCAGCCCCAAGAATTCCTTGGAAAACCCAAACAAAGGCTGGGAGCGGCTCCGGGATCATCGGGATCGTCCCTCGGGATCCTCCCCTCCCCCCGCTCCACCCAGCAGCTGCAATCCCGCTGGAATTTTGGGCTTCTCCCGCCGTTTTTCCCACTTTTCCAGCCCCCATCCCTCCTCTCCCGGCTCCTTTCCCACTTTTCCAGCCCCCACCTGGCTTTTCCCAGCCTTTTCCCCACTTTTCCAGGTGGTTTTCCCACTTTTCCAGCCTCATCCAGCTTTTCCTGACCTTTTTCTCCCTTTTCCAGCCCCCATCCCTCCTCTCCCGGCTCCTTTCCCACTTTTCCAGCCCCCATCCCCATTTCCCATCTTCTTTCCCATTTTTCCAACCCTCATCCCACTTTTCCTGGCCTTTCTCCCACTTTTCCAGCCCCATCCTGCTTTCCCAGGAGTTTTTCCCACTTTCCCAGGAGTTTTTCCCACTTTCCCAGGAGTTTTTCCCACTTTTCCAGGAGTTTTTCCCACTTTTCCAGCCGGTGCTGGGATCCCGGAGCAGGAGGGTTTGGCCATGGCCTCCAACAGCTCCTCTGGAATTCGGGATTCCCCCCTGGAGCCGGGAATTTTCCTGGATGAGGATCTGGGATCCGACTGGTACCTCTACGAATCCACGGAATCTGCACTGGGAGATGAGTGAGTGTTCCCTTCCCACGGAGCAAATCCCTGGATTTTGGGCCCTTCTACAAATCCTGGAATTTTTGGTCATTCCCTGATTTATTCCCGGATTTTTTGCCTCACCAAAATCTGGGATTTTTCCCAGAATTTTCCCATCCCCTGCAAGGTTAACCCCAAATCTGGGATTTTTCCCATTTTTCCAGAATTTTCCCCATCCCTTTCAGGGTTAAAGCCCCAAAATTTGGGAATTTTCCTGTTTTTCCAGGGTTTTCCCCGTTCCTTTCTGGGTTAAACCCCCAAAATTTGGGATTTTTCCCGTTTTTCCAGCCTTCTTCCCGACGCCATCCCGGAATGCCACCCCACCATTTCCCCCCGGCTCTACCACACCATCATGGCTCCCGTTTCCGTGAGTATCCACCCCAAAATCCTGGAATTTTCCTGTCCCGGGGAAAAATTCCAGGGGGAAAAAAGGAAATTCCAGGGGAAAAAAGAAATTCCCATTCCCACATCCCATCCCCCACCCAGAATCCACGGATTGGGTTCAGCCCCTGGCTCCGTCTTGGATGAATTTTCCTCCCCTAAAAGCTCCCAGAATTCCTGGATTTCTGGGATTTCAGCTCCCTATGGGACAAGAACTCCAAAATCCCTCCTGGATCTTTCCCGGGATTCCTTTTCCATGGATTTACGGGGTCTCTGTGGGGTTCCCGGCATTCCCAGGAGTGTTTTTCCATGAAATTCCCATCCCTTTCCCAGCTGGCCGTGATCCTGGCCTTGTCCTTCCCGGCCAAGCGTCGCCGTCTCCACCGGAGCTGCTGGAGCGGTGTCCCGGGATTGCTCAGGTATCGGAATTCCCAAAATCCCAACCCTCCTTCCCTGGAAAGGGCTCGGAATTCCCAAAATTCCTCTTCTTCTTCCGTGGAAAGGGCTCAGAATTCCCAAAATTCCTCTCCTCCCTGGAAACATCTCTGAATCCCCAAACTCCTTTGATCCCTCATTGGAAACAACTCAGAATTCCCAAAATCCCAATCATCCCATTCCTGGAAAGGGTTTGGAATTCCCAAAATTCCTCTCCTCCCTGGAAAGGGCTCTGAATTCCCAAACCCCTTGGATTCCCTCATTGGAAAGAGCTCAGAATTTCCAAAATCCCAATGATCCCTCTCTGGAAAGGGTTTGGAATTCTGAAAATTCCTCTCCTGCCTGGAAAGAGCTCAGAATTCCCAAAATTCCTCTGACCTCTCATTGGAAAGAGCTTGGCATTCCCAAAATCCCAATGATCGCATTCCTGGAAAGGGCTCAGAATTCCCAAACCCCTCTGATCCCATTCCTGGAAAGGGCTCAAAATTCCTCTCCTCCCTGGGAACATCTCCAAATTCCCAAACCCCTCTGACTCCTCATTGGAAAGAGCTCAGAATTCCCAAAATCCCAATGATCACTCTTGGGAAAGGTCTCGGCGTTCCCAAATCCCAATGATCCCATTCCTGGAAAGGGTTTGGCATTCCCAAAATCCCAATGATCCCTCTCGGGAAAGGGCTCGGAATTCCCCAAACCCCTGTGACCCCTCCCCCCCAAATCCCTGGGAGCGGCTGGGAATTCCTGACGCCGTTCCCGGGATCCTTTCCCAGCTCCGGGAATCTGGAGGAGGACGGGAGCCGCGCTCCGGCCGCCGCCGCCTTCGCCCTGCAGATCTCGGCGCTTTTCCAGCTGCTGCTGGACCGGGAACCGCTGCCCCTGGCAGCGCCCGCCGGACACGGAGCGCGCGGTGAGAGCCACCGGAGAGCGCCGGGACGGCACCGGGATGGCACCGGTGACACCCGTGGTGTCACCTGTGGTGTCGTTGTGACGTCATTGTGATGTTATTGTGACGTCGTTACGGTGTCACTGTGATGTCACTGTGATGTCACTGTGGTGCCATTGTGATGTCAGGGTTATGTCAGTGTTGTCAGTGTGATGTAATTGCGATGTCACATATGACGTCACAGGTGATGCCATTGTGATGTCATCTGTGATGTCATTGTGATGTGATTGTGACTCACAGCGATATCACCTGTGATGTCACATGATGTCACTGTGACGTCACATGCGATATCACACATGATGTCACAGTGATGTCATTGTGATTGTATATGTGGTGTCATTGTGATATCACTGTGATGTCACTGTGGTACCATTGTGATGTCACATGTGATGTCAGGGTTATGTCAGTGTGATGTCACTGTTGTGTCACATGTGATGTAATCGTGATGTCATTGTGATGGCATATGTGATGACAATGTGACGTCACTGTGACGTCACATGTGACGTCACATATGATGTCATCTGTGATGTCATTGTGATGTGACTGTGACTCACAGTGATCTCACCTGTGATGTCACAATGATGTCACTGTGACGTCACTGTGAAGTCATGGAGACGATACCTGTGATGTCACCTGTAATGCCACATGCTGTCACTGTGATGTCCTTATGATGTCATATTGATGTCACCACGATGTCGATGTGACATCACCATGGCGTCACCCATGATGTCACCGCAATGTCGATGTGGCATCACCATGATGTCACCCATGATGTCACCCATGATGTCACCGTGATGTCTATGTGATGTCATCATGATGTCACCCATGGTATCACTGCCACTGTAATATCAATGTGATGTCACCATGATGTCACCGCAATGCCGAGTCCTCATTCCATGTTTTTCTGGCTTTTCCCAGAGTTCTGGAAGCTGCTGGCGCTGCTCTATTACCCGGCTCTCTACTGGCCGCTGCTGGCCTGCGCTGCTGGCCGGCGCCGCCGCGGCTACGCGGCCGGAGCTCTGCTGGCCTGGGGCCACTGCGGGGCCCAGCTGGGCCAGCGGCTGCAGTGTCCCCTGCGGCCACAGGTGGGGCTGGAACCGCGGTGGCACCTCCTGGGGTGGCCTTGGGTGGCACCGACTCCTGGGGTGGCCCTGAGCTTCTGTGGCGTCCTTGTCACCTCCCTGGGTGGCCCTGAGGGGTTGTGGTTCCCTTGTCACCACCTTGGGTGGCCCTGAGGTGGCACCAAGTCCTTCTGGGTGGCCCTGAGGGGTTGTCACTTCCCCGGGGCTACGCGGCCGGAGCTCCTGCTGGCCTGGGGCCACTGCGGGGCCCAGCTGAGCTAGCGGCTGCAGTGTCCCCTGCGGCCACAGGTGGGGCTGGCACCACGGTGGCACTGAGGGGTTGTCACCTCCCTGGGTGGTCCTGAGGTGGTGCATTGTCCTGCAGGGTGGCACTGAGGGGTTGTCACCTGCACGGGAGGCCTTGAGGGATTGTGGCTTCCTTGGCACTTCCTCTGGGTGGCCTTGGGGGGGTTGTGGCTTCCTTGGGTGACCCTGAGGTGGCACCATGTCCTCTAGGGTGGTGGCAGTGTCACTGTCCCCATGATGTCCCCACAATGTCCCCAATGTCCCCTCAGGTGCATGGGCTGTACATGGCACTGTGCCATGTCCCCAGGGTGGCTGTGTCCCCACGACGTCCCCACGATGTCCCCCCAGGTGCACGGGCTGTACTCGGCACTGTGTCACATCCCCATAATGTCCCCAATGTCCCCAGTGTCCCCAGGTTCATGGGCTGCACTCGGCGCTGTGCCACGTCCCTGGGGTGGCAGTGTCACTGTCCCCAATGTCCCCAATGTCCCCAATGTCCCCAATGTCCCCAGGTGCACGGGCTGTACTCGGCACTGTGCCACGTCCCCGCGCTGCTGGCGCTGGCTCTGCTCAGCCTCTGGTACCCGGCACTGCTGATCCGCAGCCTCCGGCAGCGCCCGGAGCCACAGGTCGGACACCGGGAACGGGGGAGTGGGAACGGGACACTGGGAATGGGACACCGGGAATGGGACACCAGGAGTGAGGGAGTGGGAACGGGACACTGGGAATGGGACACTGGGAATGGGACACCGGGAACGGGGGAGTGGGAACGGGACACTGGGAATGGGACACCGGGAATGGGACAGCGGGAACGGGGGAGTGGGAACGGGGGAGTGGGAACGGGACACTGGGAATGAGACACCGGGAATGGGACACCGGGAATGAGACACCGGGAATGGGACACCGGGAACGGGGGAGTGGGAATGGGACACCGGGAATGGGACACCGGGAATGGGACACCGGGAACGGGGGAGTGGGAATGGGACACCGGGAATGGGACACCAGGAGTGAGGGAGTGGGAATGGGACATTGGGAATGGGACACTGGGAATGGGATTAGGAGCGGGGTTGGGATTGGGAGCAGGAGCGGGACTGGGATAGGGATTGGGGTTGGGATCAGGATCCAGATCTGGTTTGGGATGGTGATGGGGATTGGGGCTGGGACTGGGATCAGGATCGGGATCAGAACCGGGATCATGGGAACGGGAGTGGGATCGGGACCAGGGCTGGGATCAGGACCTGGATTGGGTTCAGGAGGGGGATGGGGATGGGGATGGGGATCAGGACTGGGACTGGGATTGGCATCAGGACTGGGGTTGGGATTGGGATCGAGAGCAGGATTGAGATTTGGGATCAGGAGCGGGATCGGGTTCAGGATGGGGATGGGGATTGGGGCTGGGATTGGGATCGGGATCAGGATTGAGAGCCTGATTAGAATCAGGATCAGGATCAGGATTGGGATCGGGATTGAGATTGGGTTTGCGGGCTCTGCACGTTCCCCTCCCAGCCCCAGCACTGGGGGTTCTCCTTCGATATCCCAGGATTGGCACCAGGAATTTGGGGACAGTCCCTGGGGGATCGGGATCAGGATGGGGATCGGGATTAGGAATGGGATTGGGATCAGGATTGGGATCAGGATCAGGACCAGAACTGGGTTTGGGATTGAGATTTGGATCAGGACCAGGACTGGGTGTGGGATTGGGATCGGGATTGGGAGCAAGATCGGGATCAGCAGTGGGATTGGGAGTGGGATTTGGATTGGGATCAGGACCAGGACTGGGTTTGGGATCGGGATTGGGACTGGGATCAGGACTGGGTTTGGGATAGGGATTGGGATCAGGATGGGGATGGGGAGCTCTGCCCGTTCCCCTCCCGGCACCGAGGGCTCTCTGTTGCTATTCCGGGGCTGGCACCGGGAGCAGGAAATCCGCCTCTGGAATAAATCCCTTCCACAAGGGGCTCCGGCCATCAATGGCTCCGTTCAGGCCGGCTCCGGGCTCTCCTCGTTTTCCCGGATAATCCCTGGCACTCGGAGTGGTGCTGGGTCTTTGTCAGGAAGAGAGGAGGGAAAACCAGGAAAGGCCCGAGGTGACCCCCGGCAGGCAGGAACGAGGGATTCCAGAGGGAATGGGGGCCGGAATATTCCTGCTTTTCCATCCCGACATTGCACATTCCACCTCCCAGGCAATTCCTGTTGGGATATTCCCGGTCTCCCCAGACCCATCCGTTTTTCCCTGTTTCCCACCAGATTCCTGGGAAAGGTTATTACGGGAAGTACCTCAAGGCCGTGCTGTCCAAGCGGGGCCGGAAGGGGAGGTAAGGCCGGCCATTCCCATTCCCAGCAAATCCCAAAGTTCCCGAAAGTCGGGAATGTCAGCCTCTCCCGCCTCCCGCAGCTCCGTTGGGATCGAGGAGAGCCGCTGGTCCCGGATCCGCTCCTACCTGCGCTCCTACTTCTACATTCCCGAGGAAGGTGGGAAAAATCCGTGGGAAAATCCCATGGGATCGGGGAATGGTTGGGCTTGGGATTTATGGATCAGCCAGGCTGTTCCCGATATCCCAGCTTGCTCCCAGCCCCATCCCAGCCAGCCTGGGCTGGAGCCCAAATCCAGCCATGCTTGGGGCAGGGATCCACAAATCCATGGAAAAAGGTCCTGGGAGTGACGGGAACGCCGTGGAGACCCCATTTCCATGGAAAAGGCTCCTGGGAGCGGTCTGGGGAAGATTCCAGGGAGTTTGGGGTGGTTTTCCTGGCAGGGAAGGATGGGAGCAGCCGGGGGCTGTAGAAGGGAATTATCCAGCACCGAGAGGACAAAATTCTGGGAATGTGGAGCCGCTCCCAGCTCTTCCCATCCGTGGAGGAGCCGCGGAACATCCCAGAGGTGGCACCTGAGTTCCCATGGAAAAGCAGGATCCGTTCCCAGACCTCCGTCCCGGCAGGAATTCCCATTCCAGGAGGAAACCCCGTTCCAGGCTCTCCCTCCACCATCCCCCAATCCCGCTTTTCCGCAGGATTCCGGATCCCACTGAAGCTGCTGGTGTCAGTCACCACGGCCGTCATCGCCGTCTACCAGGTGGGGAACATTCCCGTGGGAACATTCCGGCGGGATCCCGGCCGGAAATGCCGGGATGCCGACGGGAGCTGATGGGCGGCCCCGCAGGTGGCCCTGCTGCTGCTGCTGGCCGTGGTGCCCACCATCCGGATTGTCCGGGCGGGAATGACCAAGGACGTGGTGGTGCTGCTGGTCCAGCTGGGATTGGTGCCCTCGGAAAATCCGGCCGTGCCAGGGGACATGGAAAAGGAGCTGGGAACCGTCCGTCACTACCTGTGGGCGTTGGAAGGTGCCCGAGCCGCCGGATCGGCGTTCCGGAGGGGGATTCCAGAGGGATTTTGGGATTCCTCAGATGGAGGATGGGATGGGGAGGATTCCAGAGGGATTTCAGAGGATTCGTGGTCTGGGGGATGGGACTGGGAGAATTCCAGGGAGAATTTTGGGAGGATTCCTGGCCTGGTGGATGGGATGGAGCAGATTGCAGGAAGATTTCCAGAGGATTCCTCACCTGGAGGATGGGATTGGGAGGATTCCAGGAAGATTTCCAGAGGATTCCTCACTTGGAGGATGGGATGGGGCAGATTCCAGAGGGATTCTGGGAGGATTCCTGGCCTGGAAAATGTGAGGGGGAAGATTCCAGAGGGATTTTGGGAGTGGCTGGCCAGGATGGGGCAGATTCCAGGGAGATTTTGGGATGATTCCTCACCTGGAGGATGGGACTGGGAGGATTCCAGGGGGATTTCCAGAGGATTCCTGGCCTGGAAGATGGGACTGGGAGGATTCCAGGGGGATTTTGGGAGCGGCTGGCTGGCATGGGGAGGATTCTTCACCTGGAGGATGGGATGGAGCTGATTCCAGAGGGATTTCCAGAGGATTGCTCACTCGGAAGACAGGATTGGGAAGATTCCAGAGGGATTTCCAGAGGATTCCTCACCTGGAGGATGGGATGGGACAGATTCCAGGGGGATTTTAGGAGCGGCTGGCAGGGATTGGGCAGGTTCCAGGGTGATTTTGGGAGGATTCCTGGCCTGGAAGTTGGGACTGGGAGAATTCCCAAGGGATTTCAGGAGAATTCCTCACTCGGAGGACGGGATTGGGAGAATTCCTGAGGGATTTCGGGAGCAGCTGGTGGCGCTGGGGCTGTGCCAGGCCGGCGCGTGCCAAGGCGGGAAGAGACTCTGGGAAAAGCCGTTGGGAAGAGCTGGAGGGAAGAGGCGGCAGATGCCGCGGGCTTGGAAATCTGCGGGAAGCGAACAGATGGGCCCCGGATCCCTGGAGAGCCGAAATCCTTGGATGGAAGGCATGAGGGGAGAGCAGGGAAGAGGGAATAGCAGGGATGGAGGGATGGCTGGGATCGGGAATTCCAAGGATTGGGAATTCCAGGGATGAAAGGATGGCTGGGATCAGGGAATTCCAGGGATTGGAAACTCCAGGGATGGAGGGATGGAGGGATGGCTGGGATCGGGAATTCCAGGGATTGGGAATTCCAGGGATGAAGGAATGGCTGGGATCAGGGAATTCCAGGGATGGAGGGATAGGAGGGACGAAGAAATATCAGGGATCAGGGAATTCCAGGGATGGATAGCAGGAACAAGGGAATTTCAGGGATGAAGGGATAGCAGGGATCATGGAATTTCAGGGATCAGGGAATAGCAGGGATCAGGGAATTTTGGGGATGAAGGAACAGCAGGGATGAGGGAATTCCAGGGATTTCAGCATCCCACCAACTCCAGGGAGGAATTTCATGGCTTTTCCTGGATCCCCAAGCCTCTCTCATCCCGTTCACTTCCCTCCTCCCGCTTTCCTGCCAATCCCCTTTTCCCAGGACCCCCCTCCCATTATCCCATCCCATCCCAAGATTTTCCCGGATTTGGCTTTTCCCTCCCCCTGTCCCTCGGGAGCCGAAGGAGACAGCAACAAAAGGCAGGAAACTGAGGCAGGGCGCCCATCCCCCGTCCAATTCCCGCCAAAATCCCATTCCCGGTGGCGTTCCCGAGCCCGAATCCAGGAGTTTTTTCCCGATTTTCCACAGTTTGCTACATCAGCTCTCTGGTGTTCTGCTGCCTGCTGACCTGTGCCATGCTCCTCAGGACACTGGCCATGCACAGGTGCCATTCCCAAATCCCCAAATCCCCAAATTCCTGCCCCCATTCCCAAATTCCCGGCCCCATTCCTGCCATTCCTTTGCCCATTCCCAAATTCTCATTCCCAATATCCCCATTCCCGATATTCCCATTCCCGATATTTCTGGTATTCCTGATATTCCCAGTATTCCTGATATTCCCATTCCCAATATTCCTATTCCAAATATCCCCATTCCTGATATCCCCATTCCTGATATTCCTATTCCCAATATTCCTATTCCCGATATTCCCATTCCCGATGATATTCCCAATATTCCCATTCCCGCTGACATTCCAGCTGCTTTTCCAGGTCCAACCTGCGGGCTCTGTACCAGGGCGCGGTGCTGGACGTGTTCTCCAAGGCCCAGATCCTGCGCCCTTCCCGGGAATCCGTTGTCTCCTGGATCGGCTTCTCCGCATTCCAGGCCGCCTTCGCCTGCCTGGGTACCGGGATCCGGGATCCTGGGAGAATCCCGGTTTTCCCAAGGCTTGAGAGGCCGTTCCCGGGTTTTGATTGGCTTTTCCTCGCGGGAGATCCGGCGGGATTTGGGAATGCTGGGGGGTTGGGAATTGGGGGGGGGGGGGGGGGGAATTGGGGGGGTTGGGAAATGGGGGAAAATGGGAAAAAACGGGGAAAATCAAAAATTGGAAAAATGGGGAAAGTGGGAAAAATCAGAAAAATGGGAAAAATTGGAAAAAGCAGAAAAGTGGGAAAAATAATTGGAAAAAAAATGGGAAAATGGGATAAACAGGGAAATCAGAATTTGGAAAAATGGGGAAAATGGGATAAATGGGAAAAGTGGGAAAAGATGGGAAAAAATGGGGAAAATGGGGAAATCAAAACCTGGAAAAATAATTGGAAAAAATGGGGAAAATGGGAAAAAATGAGAAAAATCTGAAAAAATTGGAAAAATCTGAAAAATCAGAAAAAATGGGGAAAATGAGAAAAGCAGGAAAAATTTAAAAATAGGGAAAAGCAGAAAAAAATTGGAAAAATTGAAAAAAATTAGAAAAATTGGAAAAATCAGAAAAAATGGGAAAATAATTGGAAAAATGGGGAAAATGGGAAAAATTGGAAAAACAGGGAAAATTTGGAAAAATCAGAAAAATTGGAAAAATGGGGGAAATGGAAAAAATTTGAAAAATTGGGAAAAATTCAAATATTGGAAAAATTAGGAAAATGGGAAAAATTGGGAAAATGGGAAAAATTGGGGAAATTGTGAAAATCAGAAGGATTGAAAAAAATTAGAGAAATGGGAAAAATCATAAAAACTGGAAAAATCGGGAAAAATCAGAAAACCTTGGGAAAATCAGGCTGGGAATTCCAAGAGGGGGAAGGGCTGGGATGACGCCTGGGTTCGGCAGGATCCCAAATATTCCGACGGGGAAAAATCCCTTCCCAACCCCAACCTGGATCATCCCAGGAACAACAAGCCCAAAAAGTGGGAAAACCCCCGGGAATGGCGGGAAGGATCCCTGGGAAAGGGTGGTTTGGGGTTTTCGGGGAGCGCGGGGAGGAGGAGCCGTTCCCTGATCCCAAATTCCCAGATTCCGTGTCCCGTTCCCAGGGCTCCTGATCCAGCAGGTGATTTTCTTCCTGTGCTCCGTGGCCTTTGCGTTCCTGGTGGTGATCCCGCTGCAGGCTGGCCACGGCTCCCCGCTCCTTGGGATCGTCCGGAACATCTGGTGAGGCCTCAGGAAAAGCTGGGAAAGGCCCTGCATAGCTTTGGGATGGTTTTCCAACACTTCTGGACGTTTCTGCTTCCTACGGCCATGGTTTGGGCCATTCCTGGGATTTCTGGGACATTTCCAGGATTTGGAACCATTCCCGGTATCTTTGGGGTAATTCCTGGTGTTCTGGGTCCATTCCAGGTGTTTTTGAGTCAATTCCCAGTATTCCCAGTCCATTTCTGGTGATTCCGGGTCCATTCCCATGGTTCCAGGTCCATTCCCATTGATTCCATGTCCATTCCCGGTGTTATTTCCGCTCCGTTCCCAGTGTTTTTCTGTGTTCATTCCTGGTGATTCCAGTTTCATTTCCAGTATTCCTGCTCCATTCCTGGTGTTTTTGGGGTCCATTCCCAGTGTTATTCCCGCTCCATTCCCGGTGTTTTTGGGGTCCATTCCCGGTGTTTTTGGGGTCCATTCCCGGTGTTGTTCCTGCTCCATTCCCGGTGTTGTTCCTGCTCCATTCCCGGTGTTTTTGGGGTCCATTCCCAGTGTTGTTCCCGCTCCATTCCCGCTGTTGTTCCCGCTCCATTCCCGCTGTTGTTCCCGCTCCATTCCCGCTGTTGTTCCCGCTCCAGGCCCCTCTGGCTGTTCCTGTTCCTGGCCGTGCTCCTGCAGCACCTCCTGGCCCATTTCCACTTCCTGCAGCGCAACAACCTGAGCGCCGAGCTGGCCCACAGGTACCCACAGTGTCACCCGGTGTCACCCAGTGTCCCCGAGTGTCACCCAGTGTCCCCCAGTGTCCCCAAGTGTCCCCCAGTGTCACCCAGTGTCCCCGAGTGTCACCCAATGTCCCCAAGTGTCACCCAGTGTCACCCAGTGTCCCCAAGTGTCCCCCAGTGTCACCCAGTGTCCCCGAGTGTCACCCAATGTCCCCAAGTGTCACCCAGTGTCACCCAGTGTCACCCAATGTCACCAAGTATCACCCAGTGTCCCCGAGTGTCACCCAGTGTCCCCGAGTGTCCCCCAGTGTCCCCCAGTGTCCCCCAGTGTCACCCAGTGTCCCCGAGTGTCACCCAGTGTCACTGAGTGTCCCTTAGTGTCCCCTGAGGGTCCCCTGAGGGTCCCCAAAGTGTCCCTTGAGTGTCCCTGAGTGTCCCCAAGTGTCCCCAAATGTCCCCAAAGTGTCCCAAATGTCCCCAAAATGTCCCCTCAGTGTCCCCATGTGTCCCCAGCCTGGCTCTGGTGACAATCCCAGGCTCTCCCGGAGGTTTCTTGGGAAGTTCTGGCCGGGATTTTGGTGGGGTGACCTTGGTGAGGTGGCCCTGCTCTGCTGGCCCTGTCTCCGAAAATCCGGGAAAAGCCCAATCCCACAGGATTGGCCGGATGGGGCCGTTGGCAGATGTCCCTGCCCAGGACACGGTGTCACCACCCGGGATGGGGTGACAGAGGGACCCGAGTGTCCGGTCCCACCCCCTGGCAGGGCACCGAGGTTCTCCTCAGCCCATCCCAGGCCACCGGCAGATGTCCCTCACTGGGACACGGTGTCACAACCTGAGACTGGGGTGACACACGGACCCAAGTGTCCCCAGCTCTCCTGGAGCTGCTATCCATCCCAGGCCACCAGCAGATGTCCCTCACCCAGGGATGGTGTCACCACCCAAGATGGGGTGACAGAGGTGTCCAGTCCCAGCCCCTGGCAGGGCACCAAGGTTCTTTCTGCTGTCCATCCCAAACCACCAGCAGATGTCCCTCACTCCCACGTGTTGTCACCACTTGGGATGGGGTGACAGAGGGACCCGAGGATTCTCCTTCCACCTCTTCTGTCACCTCCTGATGTGGCAGTGATGCTCTCCTGGAGCCGCTATCCATCCCAGGCCACCAGCAGATGTCCCTCACCCAGGGATGGTGTCACCACCCAAGATGGGGTGACAGAGGGACCCGAGTGTCCCCCTGGTGTGGCACTGATGCTCTCCTGGGTCTGGTGGCCTCCATCCCAAAATCCCAACCCCACGTTTTGGCCGTTCCCTCCATCCCTGAGGAGAAAAGGAGCTCCTGGAAGTTCTCCTGGAAGTTCCCCAGGAGCTCAGGTGGGGCCGGGTAGTTGGGATGGGCCGGACTTTTCCCGGGAAATCCATCCCGTGGGATTCCGTGCCTTGCAGGTGCACTCTGAGTGTCACCTCCTTCCTGCTCTTCCCCACCAACGTCCTGGTGGGCTTGGTGGCCGGAGTGTGGCGCGTGGTCATCTCCGGCCTCTACAACTCTGTCCACTTCTGCCGGCTGGACATCAGCCTGCTGCACCGCCGTGCCGACACCTTCGACCCAGGTGGGAGTGCACCGGGGGCTGGAATGGGGACAGCCTCAAATCCTTGGGAATGGGACACCTGGAGCTTCTCCTGTTCCTGGTTTTCATCCTGAAAAAAAGTGGGATGAGCTTTGGGGTTTGACCTCGTGTCCTGGGAGAAGGGAGAGGAGACCTCAGGGGGGTTCCCCTGTTTTTCCCGCTGGGATTGATGGTGGCCGAAAATGTTGGGAATGGGACACCTGGAGCTGCTCCTCATTCCTGGTTTTCATCCCGAAAAAATGTGGGATGAGCTTGGGGTTTGTCCTAGAGGAAAGAAGAAAGGATCTCAGGCCTCCTCCCATCCCAAAAAAAAAAGTGGGATGAGCTTTGGGGTTTGACCTCGTGTCCTGGGAGAAAGAAGAAAGGACTTCAGGCCTTCTCCTGTTTCTCCTGTTGGGATTGATGGTGGCCTCAAAACCTTGGGAATGGGACACCTGAAGCTTCTCCTGGTTGCTGGCTTTCATCCCAAAAAAAAAACTGGGATGAGCTTTGGGGTTCAACTTGGGGGAGAGAAGAAAGGATCTCAGGCCTTCTCCTGTCCCAGAAAAAAGTGGGATGAGCTTTGGATTTGACCTCACGTCCTGGGAGAAAGGATCTCAGGCCTTCTCCCGCTTTTCCAGCTGGGATTGAGGGTGGCTTGGAAATGGGAAAACAGCAGCAAGGGGCTTCTCCCGATTCCTGCTTGATCCTGCTTTTTATCCCCCAAAAAATGTGGGATGAGCTTTGGGGATTGACCCCATGTCCTGGGAGAAAGGGGAGGAGACCTCAGGGGAGCTTCCTCTGTTTTTCCTGCCGGGATTGTGAGAGTACGGAAAGCAGAGCTGGATCCTTCCATCGGCTGTGGGGTGGGAAGGAGCTAGAAAGCAGGAATGGGGAATTGGGGATGGGGAATGGGGAATTGGGATGTGGGGAATGGGAATGGGAATGGGAATGGGAATGGGAATGAAAATTGGGAATGGGGATGGGGAACAGGGAATGCAGTCCCGGCTGAGGGCACGCTGTCGCTTCAGGGTACCACAGCTACTGCCACTACCTGCGGGTGGAGGTCAGCCAGTGCCACCCCCTGCTCAAGGCCTTCTGCTTCCTGCTCCTCCAGCCCTGCCGGCCGGAGCCACCCCGGGACACCCAGCTGGAGGAAGGTGGGAACTGGGAAAGCACCAGAACAGGGGGAGGGACACACGGATGGTGTCTTGTGATGCCTTGGGTTGGTGTGGGGACACCTCCATCCATCCATCCATCCATGGATCCATCCATCCATCCATGGATCCATCCATCTATCCATCCATCCATACATCCATCCATCATCCATCCATCATTCATCCATCCATCCATCATCCATCCATCATCCATCCATCATCCATCCATCCATCATCCATCCATCCATCATCCATCATCCATCCATTATCCATCCATTATCCATCCATCCATCATCCATCCATCCATCCATCATCCATCCATCATCCATCCATCATCCATCCATCATTCATCCATCCATCCATCATCCATCCATCATCCATCCATCCATCATCCATCCACCCATCCATCCATCCATCATCCATCATCCATCCATCCATCATCCATCCATCCATCCATCATCCATCTGCCATCCATCCATCATCCATCCATCCATCATCCATCATCCATCCATCATCCATCCATCCATCATCCTTCCATCCATCCATCCATCCATCCATTCATCCATCCATCCATCATCCATCCATCCATCATCCATCATCCATCCATCCATCCATCCATCCATCATCCATCCATCATCCATCCATCCATCCATCCATCCACCCATCCATCATCCATCCATCATCCATCCATCATCCATCCATCCATCCATCATCCATCATCCATCCATCCATCCATCCATCCATCATCCATCCATCCATCATCCATCCATCATCCATCCATCATCCATCCATCCATCATCCATCCATCCATCCATCATCCATCCATCCATCATCCATCCATCATCCATCATCCATCCATCCATCATCCATCCATCATCCATCATCCATCATCCATCCATCCATCCATCATCCATCCATCCATCATCCATCCATCCATCATCCATCATCCATCCATCCATCCATCATCCATCCATGGATTCCATCCATCCATCCAAGGGCTGGTCCCATGCCAAGGTCAGGATCTTTGGGATGTGGTGGGATCTTGGTGGCTCCAGAGAAATGGGGCTGGAATCTGGGAATCCTGGAATGCTTCGGCTTGGATGGGACCTTGATGCCCATCCAGGGACCCCTCCCACTATCCCAGGCTGCTCCAATCCCTCTCCAACCTTTCCTTGGGCACTTCCAGGCATCCAGAGGCAGCCACAGCTTCTCTGGGAATTCCATCCCAGCCAGGAATTCCTTCCCGATATCCCCCTAGTCTCCTCATTCCCAACAGGAATCCATCCCCCTGTGCCTCATCCCAATCCCTCTCCCTCTCTCCTGGTGCTTTTCCAGGCCCTGAATGCTTTTCCTGCTGCTCCCGTCTCCTTCCAGGCCTCCAGCTGATGCATCCCAAGCATCCGGCTCTGGGAAAAGCTCGGATCCGGCAGATCCGGGCACGCTGGTGCCTGGCCTACACGCTCCTGCACAATCCCTCGCTGAGTGCTTCCCGGAAAACTGCGCTGGCCAATCCCGCTGCCAATGGCGCCCAGCTGGGCGTTCCCAGGCCCTGAATTCCCGGGAATCCTGTCCCGTCTCCCATCCCATCCCCAGTGGGAATTTCAGGCTCTTCCCACCTCCCCCTTTCCCTTTTCCTCCGGACTCTCTCCAAGGGTTTATCCCTAAATCCCCTCCTGAGCTCCGGAGGCGATGCCTCTGAGCCCGGCCTGGATGGATCCAAGCCGAGGAAAACACTCCCAACATCCCAAAAATATTTTGGGATTCCCTCCCGCAGCCAGCCCCTTTCTCAGCAGCTTTTCCTCCACGGGACAATTCCCAGGGAACCGGGACAGGGATGCAGAGGGATCTTCTCCATCCCAAGGAATTCCCAACCGCCTGGAATTACCCCTGGAGCTCCACGTGGGAGAAAATTCCCATTCCCAGCTTCTCCCTCCCCGATCCCAGCTCTGTTTGGGCTCCGCATCCGCTCCCAGGACTTTTTTATCCCGCCAAGTTTTGAAGGATCAAATCCCTCCCTGCTCCCCGTCCTCTACCATTCCTGCTGGGTTTTCCAGGGCTGGGATCCATGGAAAACCTCGCTGGGAAGTGCAGGGGGAGGGGAATAAACAGATACCTCATTCCCGCTCCCGAGATGCACCTTCTTCCTTGGATATTCCCAGCTCTGGTGGAATTTGGGACCATCCCAGCCCCAAATCCAGGGAATGGTTGGGATGACCTCGCCCAGCAGAGATTTTGGGGATCTGCTCCAGCTGGGAATGTTGGGATCCAATCCACGATCCCAATTCAGGGCGGTTTTAAGGGAAAACAGCTCCCACAATTTAGGAACGGGGAATTTTGGGGATGAAACGCCAGCGGGATGGGAACGAGGCAGTGCTGGATCGTCTCTTCCTGCTCTTAAATCCCGGAATTTCAGACTTTTTGGGCTGGAATGAGCAGGCTCCTGGTGGCTCCTTCCATCCCAAACATCCCAAGATTCCCTTGGGAATTCTCAGCCCAGCCCACACAGAGCTACCAGATCATCCCAGGATTTCCTTGGGAATGGCTGGACCTGTTCTCCACAGGATCCCAAGGATCCCATTCCTCCCTCTGGAATGTTCCCCGCACCCTCAGGATGATTCCCGAGCTTTGGGGTTTCCTTGGAGCGTCCCCCCCTCTTTTCCCAGGATTCCCTCCCGGCCCATCCTGACCCCTGCGGCCCCAAAGGCAGCTGAAAATTCCTTCCAAAAATCCCTTTAAATATCCCTAAAATCCCTTCAAATATTCCAAAAATCTCTTCCAAAAATCCCTTTAAAAGTTCCTTTAAAAATTCCAAAAATCCCTTTAAAAATCCCTAAAATACCTTTAAAGATAAAAAAAAAACCTCTTTAAAAATCCCATTAAAAATCCCAAAAATCCCTTAAAAAATCCCCCAAATCCCAAAAAAAATCCCCAAAATCCCTTCAAAAATCCCAAGAATCCCTTTAAAAATTCCTTTAAAAATACGAAAAATTCCTTTAAAAATCCATTTTAATAATATCAAAAATCCCTTTGAAAATAGTAATAAAAAAATCCATTTAAAAAAATCACATTAAAACTCCCAAAAATCCCATTAAAAAATCCCAAAAACCCTTTAAAAATCCCAAAAATCCCTTTAAAAATCCCAAAAATCCGTGGCAGCTCCATGCCATGGGTGGGGCTGAATTTTTGGGATCTGTTTTCATATCCCCACCCAAGGCTCCCGGGAGATCCGTGGAATTTCTGGGGTTTCTGGGACAGCAGCCGCACCCTGGGCGGGATTTGGGATTTTCTTGCCCTTCCTGACTCTTCCCACATCCCAGCTGGAATTTCGGGATTAATCCCCCAGGGACAAACCGGAGTTTAAAAGTCGGATCCTGTGGAATGAACCCCAAAATTTTCCTTGGGGGCACGGTTTTCATCCCAAAGCATGAAAAATTTGTGGGAATTCCTCACAGAGACCTCGGCTGCCAAATTCCCTTTCCCTAAAATCTGTTTGGATAAGGAATTTTGGCGCTGGAGAGCTCCAGGCTCTGCTTTTCCAGCTGATTTTGGGATTTCTGTTGGGGGCGGATTTTGGGGTGTCCCAGGATTTGGGGGTATCCCACGATTTTGGGGATTGGGATTTTGGGGTATCCCACGATTTTGGGGTATCCCGCGATTTTGGGGATTCGGGATTTTGGGGTATCCCAGGATTTTGGGGTATCCCAGGATTTTGGGGATTCGGGATTTTGGGAATTTTTTGGGGGACGATTTTGGGATGCACAGAGCAAGCTAAGCCCGGCTGGTTTAGAAAAATCCGAGGAGTTTATTCAAGGTGTTTATTAAGAAGTCATTATTAATTCAAAGTGCTCATTAATTAAATGCATTCATTAAAAACCGTTCCTCTATTCAAGGTGTTTATTACAGGTATTTATTAATTAAAGGCATTAATTAAAGGCGTTAACTGCTGGCCCTATAGGGGCCCAGATCCCACTGGGAATTCCAGAGCTGGATCCATTCCCAAATCCCCGCCCTCCGAGGGATTCCCGGGATAAGCTGGATAAGGAATGTTTGTCCTGCCGGGAATTCCAGAGCACACCGGGAATGTTCATGGCTTAAAGGCAGCTCCGCTTCCCTGCTTTTCCCCATCTTCCCCCCATTCCCACTGGGAATGCTTTGTGAATCTTTGGCTCGAGCGGTGGGTCCAGCCCAGACGGGTTCTTTGGGATCGCGGTGTTGGAATTCCCACGGCATTCCAGGAGGAGATCGGGATGGGAGCTCGGGATGGGAGCTCGGGATGGAAGCTTGGGGTGTTCCCGGAGCTCCTACGAGGAGAAAACCCGGGAATTTCTTCCCGATCCAAGGCCCTGGGTCCCCTGGGAGCCCATTCCCATGGGAAGGCACTTTTTCCTTGGATCCCTGGGCGGGATCTGGGGTGGGATTGTCCCGGCTCCAGCGCCTGGATCCGGGCCGGGAGAAAAGCGGGAAGTGGTGGCAGATCCCACCTGGATCCGGCCTGGATCTGCCCTGCATTCCCTGAGCCCCTCCAGGATCGGGAAGGGCCGGACCCGCCGGGATCCTAGAAGCTCAGCAAAGGCTCCGCGAAAGGGGAAAAAACTATGGGAAAAAAGGAATTTCCCCCCCCAAAAAAACCACCGCTCCCCCTTCACCAGAGCAGCAACATCAGCAGAACCAGCGGCCAAATTCCCGGGCGGAATTCCTGGGCCGCCGCTGCGCTCCGGACCTCCTTGGGCAGGTGGTAGACGATGACCAACTTCTCTCCCATCCCGGATGGATCCAGCTCGTCCCCCTTGGAGCAGCTTTTCCCTCCGGGCTGCCCGGCCTGGGGGTCATCCCTGGGCAGCTCCTCGGCCGGGTTCCCGGAGCCGGACAGCGCCACGTTGACCGACACATCGCGCGTCCCCACCTCGTTGATGGCCAGGCAGGTGTAGGTGCCTTCATCCTCCTTCCCGAAATCCGGGATGGCCACGGTGCCGTTCTTGAAGGCCAGGAAGCGCCTCCCGCCCGCTTTGACGCCTCCGTCGCGGGCCACCGTGGGCCCGTGGATGTCCAAGCGGCGAGCGGCCGTGCGGATCCGCCAGTGGATCTCGGGCGGGGGGCTGCCGGCCACGCTGCAGTGCAGGCTCAGCGTCAGCCCCTCCCGGTTCTCCCCATCCCCGCGACTCCCGGACAGGTAGGTCAGCTGCGCCGTGGGAGCCACGCACAGCTCTCCGGGAATATCCCTGACCGGCCTCCCCCGCAGCCTCGGCGGGGCGGCGCACAGCGTGGAGCCCGAGCCCGAGATGACGGCCGAGGTGGCCTCGGCCCATTCCTTGAGCCAGAAGAGTTTGCAGGAGCAGTTGAAGGGGTTGCGGAAAAGCTGGAGCTGCGCCAGCGCCGGCAGCGCCTCGAAGGTTCCGCGGGCCAGCGTGGTGAGCTCGTTGTCGTTGAGCCAGAGCGAGCGCAGCTCCCGGAGGCCGCTCAGGGCCCCGGCCGGCAGCGAGGACAGCCGGTTGTTGCTCAGCTTGAGGATCTGCAGCGCTCCCAGCCCGCGCAGGTCCTGCCAGGGGAAATCCGCCAGCCGGTTGTGGCTCAGGTCCAGGTTCTTGAGCTGCGGCAGCCGCGAGAAGGTGCCGGGCTCCACGGCCGAGATGTGGTTGTAGCCCAGCCACAGCGACTGCAGCTCGGGCACCTCGGCCAGCGAGGCTCGGCCCAGGCGGCTCAGGCGGTTGGCGGAGAGCGTCAGGATGGTGACATTGGGGGACAAGCCCCGGGGGACGTCGCGGAGCTCCCGGTAGGCGCACTCGGCCAGCAGCCGCCCGTTCCTCTTGGCCGAGCAGGAGCAGAGGCTGGGACAGGCCAGGCCCGGGGACAGCAGCGCCAGCAGCGCCAGGACACCGAGCGCCCTCCTCATCCTCCCGTCCTGCCGGGAACAGAGAGGCGCGATTACCCCGGAGAGGATCGCGGAGAGAATTCCGGCTGGGAAAGGCGCTTTGGGATGTTCCCGAAATCCCGGCTCGAGCAGGGAAGTTCCCCCCGCCCTGGCGAGCTTCTCCCGGGCCCTCCGGGTAGCGCCCTTGGGATGGGAAGTTGGGATGGGAACCCCTCGGGATGAGGAGCGGCGGCCGCGGGGTTCCCGGTTCCTCCTCCCCAGGAGGATCGGATCACCCGCGGCTCCTTCCCCAGCGGCCTCCCCTCAAACCATGGGATTTTTGGGATTTCCAGCCAAACCCCCGAGCTCCGGCTTTTCCCATCTCATGGAAAAAATTCTCCCTCAAGGCCCCGCGGCCGCTGGAATTCTCTGCAGGAGAATTTTTCCCGACTAACTCCTTCTTCCCCTCTCCGGAGCTTCTCCGGGCCGCTCCAGCCGCTCTTCCCGAGGCCGTGTCCCACCGGGAAGAGGTTAAGGATTCCCGCTCGGCCAGCAGCTGGCAGCCAGAGCCCTTTGTCTGAGCTCCCCTGCTCCCAGCCCGACATTCCCGGCGGGAGCCGCTTCCTTGGGAATGCGGAGGCGGAATAACCCCGCACTCCTCGGCGAGGGAGACACCCCGGGATGGGGATTTGAGGCTCCCCGGCGGTGCTGGAGGAGCCCAGCGAGGGCTCGGTGGCATTTTTGGGATGCCCGGGGAGAGCCAGACCCCATTTCCCAGGGATTTCGGAGGAGGATCCCGGATTTTTTTTTCCCTCCGTGCCCCATCCCAGCTTTTTTCCAGAGTCCCCCCGCGGGCCCGCGCGGCGCATTCCACAGGCGTGAATAACCCTGCCCTCTTCCTTCCCTCCTCTCCCGGACTTTCTTTTCCCGGATTTTTTCCCGGTTTTCCCGCGTGCCAGCCCCGCTCCCGGGGCCCCGCCGCCCCTGCCCGGTCACCGGCGGTGCAGCCCCGTTGGTCCCCGCTCCTCCGGACCTCGGCCCGCCGCTCCCGGGCCCTTCTCTTCCTCCTCCTCCTCCCCCTCCTCCTCCTCCTCCTCCTCCTGCTCTCGTCCCCTCCCCGTCCCCCGGGCCCGGTTGTTTTCCCTGGCACCGACCCGATCCCGCCTGCCGGGCGCTTCCTGCGCCTTCCCTCCGCACCCCTGACCCCAAAATCCCATCAAATCCCATTCCCTCCACACCCCTGACCCCAAAATCCCATCAAATCCCATTCCCTCCACACCTCTGCCCCCCCAAAATCCCATCAAATCCCATTCCCTCCACACCTCTGCCCCCCCAAAATCCCATCAAATCCCATCTCATCCCCACTGCCCAACCCCCAAAACCCCGTCCCCCACACCCCTGTCCCCTAAATCCTATTTCCCCCACACTCCTGCCCCCCAAAATCCCATCAAATCCTATTTCCCCCACAGCCCTGTCCTCCCCCCTCAAATCCCATAAAACCCCGCTTCTTCCAGAACCCCGTGCCTCAAAATCCCTGAAAATCCCCTTTCCCCCACACCCCTGCCCCCCAAAATCCCATCAAATCCCATTCCCTCCGCACCCCTGACCCCAAAATCCCATCAAATCCCATTCCCTCCGCACCCCTGACCCCAAAATCCCATCAAATCCCATTCCCTCCGCACCCCTGCCCCCCAAAAATCCCATCAAATCCCATTCCCTCCACACCCCTGACCCCAAAATCCCATCAAATCCCATTTTTCCCCACTGCCCAACCCCCCAAAACCCTGTCCTCCCATCTCTGCCCCCCAAATCCCATCAAATCCCATTCCCTCTGCACCCCTGGCCCCAAAATCTCCTAAAATCCCGTTTCTCGCCCATCTCTGCCCCCAAAATCCCCCAAAAAAAGGATTTGGGGACTGGATTTGGGGACAGGATTTGGGGACTGGATTTGGGGACAGGATTTGGGGACAGGATTTGGGACAATTTTGGGGACTGGATTGGGGGACAGGATTTGGGGACGGGATTCGGGGATGGATTTGAGGATGGATTTGTGGAAGGATTTGGGAAATTTGAGAATATTGGGATCTCATCCCACAGATTCCACCCTGGGAATGCCGGGAGCGCTGCCCAGCCCCAAACTGGGCAAACTGGGAAATTCCCGCGAGTTTCAAACTGGGGGAACACCAGATGAGCCGGGAGAGCTGGAATTCCCTTGGGAGAGCCAGATTAATTAATTAATAACCACAATTAATGGGAATATCAACAATTAATGATGGGAATATCCACAGTTAATGATGGAAATATCAGCAATTAATGATGGGAACATCAACAATGGGAATATCCACAATTAATGGAAATATCAACAATTAATGGGAATATCCACAATTAATAATGGGAATATCAACAATTAATAATGGGAATATCAACAATTAATGGGAATATCCACAGTTAATGATGAGAAGATCAACAATTAATGGGAATATCCAAAATTAATGACAGGAATATCAACAATTAATGGGACTATCCACAATTAATGATGGGAATATCAACAATTAATGAGAATATCCACAATTAATGATGGGAATATCAACAATTAACGATGGGAACATCAACAATTAATGGGAATATCCACAGTTAATGATGGGAATATCCACAATTAATGGGAATATCCACAATTAATGGGAATATCCACAATTAATGATGGAAATATCAACAATTAATGATGGGAATATCCACAATTAATGGGAATATCCACAATTAATGATGGGAATATCCACAATTAATGGGAATATCCACAATTAATGATGAGAATATAAACAATTAATGATGGGGATATCCCTGATTAATGATGGGAATATCAACAATTAATAATGGGAATATCCACAATTAATGGGAATATCAACAATTAATGGGAATATCCACAATTAATGATGGGAATATCAACAATTAATGATGGGAATATCCACAATTAATGGGAATATCCACAATTAATAATGGAAATATCAACAATTAACGATGGGAACATCAACAATGGGAATATCCACAATTAATAATGGGAATATCCACAATTAATGGGAATATCAACAACTAATGGGAATATCAACAATTAATGATGGGAATATCAACAATTAATAATGGGAATATCCACAATTAATGGAAATATCAACAATTAATGGGAATATCAACAACTAATGGGAATATCAACAATTAATGATGGGAATATCAACAATTAATAATGGAAATATCAACAATTAATAATGGGAACATCAACAATTAATGGGAATATCAACAACTAATGGGAATATCAACAATTAATGATGGGAATATCAACAATTAATAATGGGAATATCAACAATTAATAATGGGAATATCCACAATTAATGACAGGAATATCAACAATTAATGGGACTATCCACAATTAATGATGGGAATATCCACAATTAATGATGGGAACATCAACAATTAATGGGAATATCCACAATTAATGATGGGAATATCCACAATTAATGGGAATATCCACAATTAATGGGAATATCCACAATTAATGATGAGAATATAAACAATTAATGATGGGGATATCCCTGATTAATGATGGGAATATCAACAATTAATAATGGGAATATCAACAATTAATGATGGGAACATCAACAATGGGAATATCCACAATTAATGATGGGAATATCCACAATTAATGATGGGAATATCCACAATTAATAATGAAAATATCCACAATTAATGGGAATATCCACAATTAATAATGAAAATATCCACAATTAATGGGAATATCCACAATTAATGGGAATATCCACAAATAATAATGGGAATATCCACAATTAATAATTGGAATATCCACAATTAATAATGAAAATATCCACAATTAATGGGAATATTCACAATTAATGAATTTAGGATGGAAAAAGACCCCCAAAAAAGCGGGTTTTGGTTTGTTTTGGTGGGAATTGTAACTGAAATTATATAAATGAGGGATAAAATGATATCAAAGAGGAATAAAATTATATAAAAGAGAGATTAAATTACATAAAAGAGAGATTAAATTATATAAAAGAGAGATAAAATGATGTAAATAAGAGATAAAATGTGTTAAGTGAGAGATAAAATTATATAAAAGAGAGATAAAATGGTTAAAAAGAGAGATAAAATTAGAAAAAAGATAAATAAAATTATATAAAAGAGAGATAAAATAGTAAAAAAAGATACTTAAAATGGTAAACAAGATAAATAAAATGATATAAAAGAGAGATAAAATGATCCCAGGGTTATCCAAACGATATAAAAAATGATAGAAATTCCAATAGAAATGCTAAAAACCAATAAAATGATGGGAAATCCCATAAAAAAGGCGGATCCGTGGGATATTTCCTCGCTCCAGCGGATTCCGGGCTGGGAGGGGAAAATGGAATTTCATTTTTTTTCCCTCCGGGATGAATTCCAAGGGAAGATTTTAATGGATTCGGGCGATTCCATTTCCTCTCCCTCTGCGTTTTTTACGGCCGGGAGAATGAACGGATGTGGATTTTTATTTTTGGGGATTGTTTTTCTTTGCGATGCACCCGAGGGGACCAAAATTCACGATTTTTTTTTTTTCCCACCCCCTTCCTCCTCCTCCTCCTCCTCCTCTTTTCCAAGCACTGAGGCGGATTCGCTTTCAAATCCCTTTTATTGACTCGTTCACGGACACAACGCGCAGGGGAAGCGCCCGCGGCGCTCGCCGGGGCCACCGGGGATGGCGGGGAGAGACCCGGGGGCTACTGGGGCTTCCGGGGCTACTGGGGCTACCGGGACCACCGGGGCCACCGGAGCTACCCGGAACCACCGGGGCTACCGGGACCACCGGGGCTACCGGGGCCACTGGGGCTACCGGGGCTACGGGAACCACCGGAGCTACCGGGACCACCGGGGCTAACAGGGTCAGCGGAGCTACCGGGACCACCGGGGCTACCGGAGCTACTGGGGCCACTGGGGCTAACGGGATCAGCGGGGCCACCAGGGCTACCGGGGCCACCAGGGTTACCAGGGCCACCGGAGCTACCGCAGCCACCGGGGGCACTGGGACCACTGGGACCAGCAGGGCTACCGGGGCTACCTGCGCCACACACACTTGGCTACAAGGCTACTCTACCCAAAACACATCGAGGGGCCCCGTCGGGAGCGGGGAGGGCACCGGGGATGGGAGCGGGGAGCCCCCGGGGACGGGAGCAGGGAGGGCACCGGGGATGGGACGGGGGAGCCCCGGAGACGGGACGGGGAAGCCCCGGGGACGGGAGCGGGGAGCCCCCGGGGATGGGAGCGGGGAGCCCCCGGGGACGGGAGCGGGGAGCCCCCGGAGCCTCAGCGGGGAGCGCGGAGCTGTCCCGGAGAGCGCGGTGCTGAACGGGGAGCGCGGCGGGGAGCAGGGAGAAGGGTGGGGGGATCCCGGAGCACCAGGAACCAGCGGAGAGCACCGGGAACCGGCGGGAGCGGGAGTGGCAGGGATCCGGGAGCAGCGGGATCCAGCAGGAACTGGAATGGGGGAATCCGGGAGCACCGGGATCCGGTGGGAACGGGAGTGGGGAGGAGCGGGGAGCAGATCCCGGGATCCATCGGGGATCCGATAGCACCAAGAACCAGCGGGAACGGGAGTCGCAGGGATCCGGGAGCACCGGGAACCAGAGGGGAGCACCGGGGACCGGCGGGAACGGGACTGGAGGAGATCCGGGAGCACCGGGATCCGGCGGGAACGGGAGTGGCGGGGATCCGGGAGCACCGGGATCCATCGGGGGATGGAGAAAACAGCCCGGGAGCGGCGGGCACCGGGAATCTCCGCACCCAGCAGGGAGCGAGGAGCAGCGCCCGGGAGCGGCGGGGACAGAGGAACCCCGGGATCCATCGGGGAGAGGGAAAAGCAGCCGGGAAAGTGGCCGGGATCGGGAATGTGGCACCCGCCGGGGAAAATCGGGATGAGCCGGAACGCGGTGGGGACACAGAGGGGAACAGCGGGGACAGACCGGGGAGCGGCGGGGACAGCTCCGGGCTCATCGGGAACAGCTCCGGGATGGCGGGGACAGCTCCGGGCTCATCGGGAACAGCTCCGGGATGGCGGGGACAGCGCCGGGCTCATCGGGAACAGCTCCGCGGCTCGACAGGAGAGAACCGGAGAGTAGAGGGGACTCACCGGGCACCGAGGAAGCGCCGGGGGCTGAAGCGATTCCAGCAAGGAGAATTTGGGGCCGGGGAGCTTTTTGCTTTTTGCCCTTTTTTTCGGGGTTTGTTTTGTTTTGTTTTTCGTTTTCTGCCTGGGAGGGGAAAGCGAGCCCGGCGCGGGCGGGCGGCGGGGGAAGGAGGGGGAGCGGCAATCGTTGTTGTCGCCGAGCCGGTGCCCGAAATGGCAACGAAATCGTGGGAGGCTCATCCCGGCAGCACCGAAGCGTGCCCGGGGGCGGAGGGGCGAGGAGGAGGAGGAGGAGAGGCGGGGATGATGGCTCCGGTCGTTCCGAGAGGTTTTCCCCCGGGTGGGGAGCGGGGCCGGGGCTCGGGGGGGCGGGAGGGGGGCTCAGCGGGGCCGCTGCCGGTAGTTGCCGTTGATCTCCGGGGAGATGGTGACCGCCTCGGCGCCCAGGGGCAGCTTGTCGCTGTACTCGGAGCGCACCTCGAACTCCTCGGCGCCGCCCTTGGACTGAGACTCCGCCATGGAGCTGGCGGCCACGCTCTCCTCCCGCTCCAGCTCCGCCGCGCCTTCCCCCTCCCTCCCGCGCCGCCACCGCGCTCCTTCTTCATCTCCCTCCTCCTCCTCCTCCTCCTCCTCCTCGGCCTCGCCCGCCTCGCCGGCGTCGAAGTTCTTCTCGGACTCCAGGTAGGAGACGCGGGGGTCGAAGTCGGCGGCCATGCGCTTCTCCATCTGGTCGGGGTTCTGCGCCTTGACGATCAACTTGTAGGGCTTGGCCCGCAGCTTGGCGAGCAGGTGGCACCACGTGGCGCCCAGCAGCGGCAGCGTGGCCAGCAGCAGCAGGAAGATGGCCACCACCACGATGATGATGAGCGACGGGATCTCCTTCTTGGTGGTGAACACCACCTGCACCCGGCACTCCTCGCCCGGCGAGCTCAGGCACACCGAGTAGTTGGTGCCGGGGCTCAGGCCCTGGAACCAGTACGAGTTGACGCCGGCCTCGATCTGCGACCACTGCAGCAGGGAGTGGCCCTGGCGGCCCTGCTGGCACAGATAGAGCACGCCCAGGTGGCCCGAACCGGGCTGGGTGGGCGTCAGCTGCACTCGGGCGTCGCGCTCGGCCACGTCCAGGGCGATGACGCCCAGCTCGAAGCTGTGCTGCTTGAAGTCGCCGCTGCGGTTGAAGGCGTGGTTGGAGATGTACTTGGTGTCTCCCGCCGAGGAGCCGCACTTCTCCTCCAGCCCCGGCGGCTCGGCGGGGACCCGGCCCTCAGGCTCCGGCCCCGCCGCCGGGGAGGGCCGGCTCTGCCGGGTGGGGCCCTGCGCCTTGCCGCTCTCCTCGGGGGTCAGCACGCTGTTTTTGGCCGCCTTGGCGCCGGTTTTTTTGTCTCCCTGCTGCGCCTTGCCGCCCAGCGGGTCCCTGCCGGCCGCCGCCGGGTATTTCTGCGCTCCCGCCACCGCCACGCTGAGCGAGGAGTGGTTGGTGCCCACCTCGTTGGTGGCCACGCAGGTGTAGGTGCCCTCCTCGCGCTTGCTCACCCGCGGGATCAGCAAGGTGCCGTTCTTGAAGGCCACGAAGCGCTCGGGCTCCGCCCGCGCCGCCTCCTTGGCCGCGCTCTCCGCTCCGCTCCCGCCCAGCTCCAGGCTCTGTCCGGCCGTGCGGATCTTCCAGCGCAGCTCGGGGGGCGGCGAGCCGCTGGCGGAGCAGTGCAGGCTCAGCGCGAAGCCGTCCGGCAGCTCGGCCGCCTCCAGGCTGGGCGAGGAGCTGAGGCTGACGGCGGGCGCGGCGCAGCGCAGCTCGGGCAGCCTGGCCAGCGGCACCCCGCGGAGGCGCTCGGGCAGCGCGCAGGCGATGGATTCCTTCTCGGGGATGGAGATGAGCGTGCTCTCCATCCAGCGCTTCAGCCAGCGCAGCGCGCAGGTGCACTCGAAGGGGTTGTTGTAGATCTGCAGGTGCGACAGCGAGCCCAGCGAGTCGAAGATGCCCTCGGCCAGCGTGGCGAAGCGGTTGTTGTTGATGCGCAGCGAGCGCAGGTCCTTGAGCGTGCGGAAGGCGTCCGGCGGCACCGCGGCCATGCGGTTGTTGTTCATCTTGAGCAGCTGCAGCGCGCTGAGGTTGCGCAGGTCCCGCCAGGGGAACTCCACGATCTGGTTGTGGCTGATGTCCAGGTTCTTCAGCTGCACCAGCACGGCCAGCGCGCCGGGCTCGATGGCGGCGATCTCGTTGTGCGCCAGCCACAGCGAGCTCACCTGGGTCACCTCGGCGAAGGCGCCGCGGGGCAGCGAACTGATCTTGTTGGCCGAGAGGCTCAGCGTGGTCACGTTGGAGGGGAGCCCCGCGGGCACGGCCCGCAGCTCCTTGTAGGCGCAGTCGGCGAACTGGTGCGCGTACTTGTCCACGCAAGCGCAGGGCTCCGGGCACGCCCGGCCCGAGCCCAGCAGGGCCGCCAGCAGCAGCGCCAGCAGCGGGGCCATGTCCCCCTGGCAGGGGACAGCGCGAGGCTCAGCGCCGGCGCCGCCCGGCCCCGCCCGGCCGCGGGAGGTGGAGGCGGCGGGGCCGCGCCCCATTGTCTGTGCCCGGCTCCCCCCGGCTGCCGCCCGCTGCCTCCCGCTCATCCCCTCCTCGCCCCCCTCCGCCGCTTTCCGCCCCTTCCCGGCGGCTCTTCCCACCCTTCTCCACTCTCTGTTTCTCCGCTCGAGCAGGCTTTTCCTATTCCCCCCTTCCCAGACGGCTCTTCCCACCCTTCTCACTGTCTTTTTCTCGGCTCGAGCAGGTTTTTCCTTCCCTCTCCCCAGACGGCTCTTCTCGCCCTTCTCACTCTCTATTTCTCGGCTCGATCGGGTTTTTCTCTTCCCCCCCTTCCCAGCCGACTCTCCCCGCCCTTCTCACTCTCTGTTTCTCGGCTCGATCGGGATTTTTTTTCCTCCTCCTTGGCAGGTTCTTCTCACCCTTCTCACTCTCTATTTCTCGGCTCGACCGGGTTTTTCCTTCCCTCTCCCCAGACGGTTCTTCTCGCCCTTCTCACTCTCTATTTCCCCGCTCGATCAGGTTTTCCTTCCCCCCTTTCCCAGCCGGCTCTCCCCACCCTTCTCGCTCTCTTTTTCCCGGCGGGATCAGGTTTTTCTATTCCCCCTTCCCACACATCTCTCCCCGCTCTTCTCAGTCTCTTTTTCTCTGCTCGATCAGGTTTTCCCTTCCTCTCCCCAGACGGCTCTTCCCACCCTTCTCGCTCTCTTTTTCCCGGCTGGATCAGGTTTATCCTTTCCCCCCTTTCCCACCCGGCTCTCCCCACCCTTCTCACTCTTTTTTCCCCTCTCAATCAGCCTTTCCCTTCTCCACTCCCCCCCGCCCTCTATAAATTACCACTTAATTACCCTCCATTTTCCTTCCCCTCTGCTTCCATTCCTCCTTCCCCAATTCTTTCCTCCGCTTCCCTTCCCCTCCGGCTCTCCCCTCCCTCTCCCCCCTCCCGTCTCTCCCTACTCCGTCACCGCCCCATTCCCCGCTCAGTCACCGCCCCTGTCCCCTCGTCCCCCGCCACTCACCCTCTCTCTGCTGCCTCTCCTCCACCCTCAGCCCTTCCTCATCCTCCTGCTGCCCGAGGGGCTCCGGGGGGCGCTGGGGGAGGACGGGGGCACCTCCCCTCCCTCTGTCCCCGCTCCTGCCGGGGCCGAGCGGGGCTGTGCGCTGCCAGCGAGCGGCAGCGATTTGCATTTCTGCCGCTTCCCCCTCCTCCCGGCCCAGCCACCCACCCACCCCGCGGCGCCGCCCGCCAGCCGCCGCTCCCGCACCGCCGCTGACCCCCGAAAATACGGAAATCGCCAAAAAAACCCCGATGATTTTTCCTCCCCGTTCCCGCTTTTCCAGCCCCCCCCGCCCCGCCCCGGAGAGGCGGCGATGCCGTCGAGGCGCGGCTCCCCCCGTCCCGCCCGCGCGTCCCCGGGAGGTCGCGGGAAGAGAAGGCTGGATCTTCCCGGGCCGCTATTCCCGATCCGGGAGGGAATTCTGGCGCTCCTTGAAGGGAGGGAGGACGGGGATGGGAGCGGGGGGCTCGCACCCCGCTCCCGGAGGGTTCATCCCTGTGGAAAAACGGGATAAAGGGATCCCGGCTGGAGGCGGGGGCGGCTCCCCCCCAGTGCCGCTCCTGCCCCTGGAATCAGGCAGGATCATCCGTGTGGGCAGCGGGGTGGATTCCCGGCTCTCTCCAGCCCGCCTTTTCCCATCCCGATCCCGATCTCCCCATCCCCACCCCACGGCCGGCGGTGAGGGGCGAGCGGCTCCTGCCAGTGTCGCCGACCCGGCTCTGTCGCGACAGACACCGGCCCCACCCCGAGCTGCGGCTGCCGCGCCCATTCCCCATTCCCCGTTCTCCATTCCCATCCCACATTCCCATTCCCATCCCCATTTCCCATTCCCCATTCCCTGCTCTCCATTCCCCATTCCCATTCCCCATTCCCATCCCCATCCCACATTCCCATTCCCCATCCCACATTCCCATCCCATATTCCCCATCACCATTCCCCATCCCCATTCCCATTCCCCACATCCCATGGATGGATGGCTGTGATCCCTGGATGGATCCATGGATGGCACAAATCCATTTCCGTAGCCAGGCCGGGTTTATCCCATGATTTCCCCATTCCCGTTTTCCCCCTCTCCTGCTCCCATCCCTTTTCCTGGCGTTGCTTTAGGAATTGATGGATGTGGCTGTGAATTATTGATCGCATCCCATCGGGATCATCAACAGCGTTCCAGCAGAGCCCCAACGGCCCCGAAAACACCCGGAGAGGCTTCTGCTCCTCCCGGAACAACGGGATTTTCCCAGCATGGAAGGGAAATTTGGGACAGTGGGATTTTTGTGGAGTTTTGAGACCCCCTTTTCCCAGGATTTGGGGTTTTTGGGAGCTGTTCTGCCCCCCTGGAAGTGCCAGCCCCATTTTTTGGGATGGATGAGCTTTGGGGCGGGATTGGGGCAGGGAAAAGCTGATCCCGATCCCATAGCCCAGTGACTCCGGGAATAACATCCTGGATCCTTTGGGATCACCGATGGATCAGGAATAACGTCCTGGATCCTTTGGGATCACTGATGGATCTGGAATAACGTCCTGGATCCTTTGGGATCACTGATGGATCTGGAATAACATCCTGGATCCTTTGGGATCACTGATGGATCTGGAATAACATCCTGGATCCTTTGGGATCGCTCCCCTCCCTCCTCCCCCTCTCCAGGCCCAGCGGCGCCGCCCGGGGGGGACCAAGGGACAGCAGGGGACCGATGGCACCGATGGCAGTGACAGGGACAGTGACAGGGACAGTGTCACCAAAGGCAGTGCCCCCAATGTCACTGAGTGTCACATGTGTCGGTGTCCCCAGCAGCTCCAGCCGCTGTGCTCAGGGGACCCCTGCTGGTGGCACTGCCCTGTCACAGCCAGCTCCGCTCGGCGACACCGCCCGGCCTGGCACCCAGTGCCACCCCTGGGGACACCTGAGGACACCCCTGGGGACACCTGGGACACCCCTGGGGACACCCCTGGGGACACCCCTGGGGACACCTGGGGACACCCCTGGGGACACTGGGATTTGGGATCTGGGATTTAAGATTCAGGACTGGGGATTTGGGGTTTAGGGTTCAGGACAGGCCCTGCGTGTCCTCATCCCCGCTCAGGACTTTGTCCCCTCATCCCAATCCCGGTGACATCACCTGGGCCTGGAATGGCATCTGGGAATCCCCGGAATTCCATGGTGGGGACACTGGGCACAGCAATGCCACCCCCTGGGACACACAGTGCCACCTCCTTGAGATGGATGGATGATGGATGGATGGATGGATGGATGGATGATGGATGGATGGATGATGGATGGATGGATGGATGATGGATGGATGGATGATGGATGGATGGATGGATGATGGATGGAAGGATGGATGGATGGATGGATGGATGGATGGATGGTTAATGGATGGATGATGGATGGATGATGGATGCATGGATGGATGGATGATGGATGATGGATGGATGGATGATGGATGCATGGATGGATGGATGATGGATGATGGATGGATGGATGGATGATGGATGGATGATGGATGGATGATGGATGGATGGATGGATGGATGATGGATGGATGGATGGATGGATGGATGGATGGATGGATGGATGGATGATGCATGGATGGATGGATGGATGATGGATGGATGATGGATGAATGATGGATGGATGGATGGATGGATGGTGGATGGATGATGGATGATGGATGATGGATGGATGATGGATGGATGATGGATGGATGATGGATGGATGGATGATGGATGGATGATGGATGGATGGATGGATGATGGATGGATGATGGATGGATGAATGGATGGATGATGGATGATGGATGGATGGATGATGGATGTATGGATGATGGATGGATGATGGATGATGGATGCATTGATGGATGATGGATGGATGGATGGATGGATGGATGGATGGATGGATGGATGGATGATGGATGGATGATGGATGGATGATGGATGGATGGATGGATGATGGATGGATGATGGATGGATGGATGGATGGATGATGGATGTATGATGGATGATGGATGGATGATGGATGCATTGATGGATGATGGATGGATGGATGGATGGATGATGGATGGATGGATGATGGATGTATGATGGATGATGGATGGATGATGGATGCATTGATGGATGATGGATGGATGGATGGATGATGGATGGATGGATGGATGATGGATGGATGGATGATGGATGGATGATGGATGATGGATGGATGGATGGATGATGGATGATGGATGGATGATGGATGATGGATGGATGGATGATGGATGGATGGTGGATGGATGATGGATGGATGATGGATGGATGATGGATGGATGATGGATGGATGATGGATGGATGGATGATGGATGGATGATGGATGGATGGATGGATGATGGATGGATGATGGATGGATGAATGGATGGATGATGGATGATGGATGGATGGATGATGGATGTATGGATGATGGATGGATGATGGATGATGGATGCATTGATGGATGATGGATGGATGGATGGATGGATGGATGATGGATGGATGGATGATGGATGTATGATGGATGATGGATGGATGATGGATGCATTGATGGATGATGGATGGATGGATGGATGATGGATGGATGGATGGATGATGGATGGATGGATGATGGATGGATGATGGATGATGGATGGATGATGGATGATGGATGGATGGATGATGGATGGATGGATGATGGATGGATGGATGATGGATGGATGATGGATGGATGGATGGATGGATGGATGGATGGATGATGGATGATGGATGGATGGATGATGGATGAATGATGGATGGATGGGTGGATGATGGATGGATGATGGATGGATGATGGATGGATGGGTGGATGATGGATGGATGATGGATGGATGATGGATGGATGGATGGATGATGTATCATGGATGGATGGATGGATGGATGGTGGATGGATGGATGATGGATGGATGGATGATGGATGATGGATGGATGAAGGATGGATGAATGGATGGATGGATGGATGGATGGATGGATGATGTATCATGGATGGATGATGGATGGATGGATGGATGGGTGGATGGATGATGGATGGATGATGGATGGATGGATGGATGGATGGATGGATGGATGATGGATGGATGATGGATGGATGATGGATGGATGGATGATGGATGGATGGATGGATGGATGATGGATGGATGGATGATGAATGGATGGATGGATGGATGGATTGATGGATGATGGATGGATGATGGATGGATGGATGGATGGATGGATGGATGGATGGATGATGGATCATGGATGGATGGATGGATGATGGATGGATGGATGGATGGATGGATGGATGGATGATGGATGGAGGATGGATGGATGGATGATGGATGGATGGATGATGGATGGATGGATGATGGATGGATGATGGATGGATGGATGGATGGATGGATGGATGGATGGATGGATGATGGATGGAGGATGGATGGATGGATGGATGATGGATGGATGGATGGATGGATGGATGGATGGATGGATGATGGATGGATGGATGATGGATGGATGATGGATGGATGATGGATGGATGGATGATGGATGGATGGATGGATGGATGATGGATGATGGATGGATGATGGATGGATGATGGATGGATGGATGGATGGATGGATGGATGGATGGATGGATGATGGATCATGGATGGATGGATGGATGATGGATGGATGGATGATGGATGGATGGATGATGGATGGATGATGGATGGATGGATGGATGGATGATGGATGGATGGATGGATGGATGGATGGATGGATGGATGGATGGATGATGGATCATGGATGGATGGATGGATGATGGATGGATGATGGATGGATGATGGATGGATGGATGATGGATGGATGGATGGATGGATGATGGATGGATGGATGATGAATGGATGGATGGATGGATGGATTGATGGATGATGGATGGATGATGGATGGATGGATGGATGGATGGATGGATGGATGGATGGATGATGGATCATGGATGGATGGATGGATGATGGATGGATGGATGGATGGATGGATGGATGATGGATGGAGGATGGATGGATGGATGATGGATGGATGGATGATGGATGGATGGATGATGGATGGATGATGGATGGATGGATGGATGGATGGATGGATGGATGATGGATGGAGGATGGATGGATGGATGGATGATGGATGGATGGATGGATGGATGGATGGATGGATGGATGGATGGATGATGGATGGATGGATGATGGATGGATGATGGATGGATGATGGATGGATGGATGATGGATGGATGGATGGATGGATGATGGATGGATGGATGGATGATGGATGGATGATGGATGGATGATGGATGGATGGATGGATGGATGGATGGATGGATGGATGGATGGATGATGGATCATGGATGGATGGATGGATGATGGATGGATGGATGATGGATGGATGGATGATGGATGGATGGATGGATGATGGATGGATGATGGATGGATGATGGATGGATGATGGATGGATGGATGGATGGATGGATGATGGATCATGGATGGATGGATGGATGATGGATGGATGGATGATGGATGGATGGATGATGGATGGATGGATGGATGGATGGATGGATGGATGATGGATGGATGATGGATGGATGATGGATGGATGGATGGATGGATGGATGGATGATGGATGGATGGATGGATGGATGGATGGATGGATGGATGGATGAAGGGATTCCCTACATATCCAGCTTCCATCTGGAAAAATCCATCCAGCTGGCACTGGGGCTGTGTCCGGTCCCTGCACATTCCAAGACTTTTTCCTCACTCTGGGAATTCTCAAACCCCCCCAGCACCCTCTTGGTCATGGCCCAGCTCTCCTGATTCCCAAAAATCTCCTGGTCCTGGAATGGCGGGATTGCCGTCGAGCCATCCCAGACTCCACGGATTCCTTGGAATTGCCTTTTCCAGACTCCACGGATTCCTTGGAATTGCCTTTTCTGGGGTGATGTCAGGCCCTGGGGAGGGTTGGAATTCCCAGCTGGAATCTGGGCATCCCAGGAAGTGAATTCTGTATTCTCATCCCAAATATCTGCTGGGATTCCAGGACAGGGAATTTCCGGGAAGAATGGAGATGCAGATCCAGGGATAAAAATCCGTGGAATGATTTTGGGAAGAGGAGAAACCCCAGTGGAGGATCCAAAGGAATTCTGACCCCTCCCAGATCCTGCTTTTCCCATCTCCCAGTCCAAGAATCCAAATTCCAAATCCAGGGAATTTCAGTCCGGCCTCAGGTGGATAAAAATCACTCCAAAATCCTCGGAGTGGGAGCACTTCCCAAAAAACCTTTCTGGGATCCAGGCAGAAAACCTCGGTTTTTATTGGAATTTTATTTTATTGGGAATTTTCCCCAGGGAAAGCCCACAGGGAGTGGATTTCCCTGGGGAAAAATAAGGGAATTTGATCCCTGGGAATTTTCTTCCCGCAGGGAATTATTCCCTTTTTTTTCCAGGCTAATCCACGATTTCCTGGGAGGGCCCCCCCCCAGCTCAGATTCCCAAACCAATCCTGATTTTTCCCATTTTTTCCCATTCCCTTCATTATTTTGATGGGAATGTCAGGCAGTTTTCCAGCCTTTCCCCATTCCCACTTTTCCCGGGATTTTAAATCTGGAATCGCTTGGATCCAACTCTGCGGAAAATCTGGAATTGCTCCAGATTTTTTCCGGCTGCTGTTGGGAATTCTGGGATGCTCCAGAATTTGGGGTTTGGGGGCTTTGGGATGGAGCTGCAAAAAGAAACCCCAAAAAATCCCATCCTGGATCATTTTTCCAATAAAATTCCCGATTTTGGGGGAAAATTCCACGGATTTTGGACTCCCTCTGGCCCTGATTCCAGCAGGAGGGAATTCCCGTCTTCCCGGAGCATCCGGGTTTTCAAGGATTCATTCCCATTCCTGCCTTTCCTGCGGCCTGAATCCACCCAGGAACAGGCTGATCCAGTGGGAGAATCCCATGGGAATCTTCTGGAGCCTCTGGATTTGGGATTTTTTTTTTTTGTCCAGGTGTTGGGATCGGGATTTTCTGGAATCCTCTGGACAATGGGATTTGTTCTTTCCAGCTGTTGGGATCAGATCCCTCTGGATCCCCTGGATTTGGGAATTTCCCCTGCCCAGATGCTGGGATCGGGATCCTTGTCCAGATCCTGGCACCGGAACCTTCCGGATCCCAGCACTGGAACCCTTTGCAATATCACGGAATTCCCACCTGGAATTCCAGCCGGGATTTGGGGTTCCCTGGCGAAATCCCGATCCCAAAATTCCCGGGTTTTTTCCCCAGGATTGGCTGTTCCAGCGCGGGCTGCTGGCGCCCCCTGGCGGCGGGAACATCCGGGAATTGGGGAGCGCCGGGATTTGGGATTCAGGCTTTGGGATCCCGGATTTTGGGATTTGGGGTTTTGGATCTGGGATTTAGGATCTGGGGTTTGGGATCTGGGATTTGAGATTTGGGATTCAGGCTTTAGGACTGAGGATTCAGGGTCTGGGATTTAGGATCCGGGATATGGGATTTGGGATTTGGGATCTGGGATTTGAAATTTGGAATTTGAGATTTGGGATTTGGAGTTTGAGATCTGGGATTTAGGGTTTGGGATCTCGGATTTCGGATCCGGGATTTGGGGTTTGGGATCTGGGATTTAGGATCCGGGATTTGAGATTTGGGATTTAGAGTTTGAGGTCCAGGGATTTGGGATTTTGGATCTGGGGTTTGGGATTTGGTTTGGAGTTTAGGATTTGGGGATTTGGGATCCGGCATTTGGGATCTGGGGTTTGAGACCCGGGACTCGGGATTAGAGATCCGGGATCTGAGATCTGGGGTTTGGGATTTGGAATTTGGCCATTTGGGATTCAGGATTTGGGAGTTGGGGTTTGGGATCTGGCATTTGGGATCTGGGGTTGAGACCCAGGATTTGGGATCCAGAATTTGGGTGTTTGGGATTTGGGATTTGGGGTTTGGGATTCAGGGTTTGGGATTTGGGGTTGAGGATTTGGGATTTGCAATTTGGGGTTTGGGATTTGGGATCCAGGATCTGGGACTTGGGGTTTGGGATTTGGAATCTGGGGATTTGGGATCTGGGATTTGGGGCCTGGGGTTTGAGACCCGGGATTTGGGATCCAGAATTTGGGTGTTTGGGATTTGGAATTCGGGATTTGGGGATTCAGGCCGGGCCCACGTGTCCTCCCCGGAATTCTCAACCCCATGGAAACCCCCCCCTCCCCCGGGTCCTTCCCAAACTTTCCCTAAATCTCTAAATCCCAAAAATCCCCAAATTCCCATCCATGGGATCCAGAGGGGACATCCCTGCACCATCCCCCACTCCAGCTGCGGGATTTGGGATTTGGGATTTGGGAATTATCCCGGATTTCCACCCCACCCAGCTCCATCAACTCTGGCATCCCCAGAGGGGAAAAACCAGGAATTCCTGGGGAATCCAGAGGGTTTTGGGATTTGGGGATCCCACTTTTCTGTTCAATATCCCAAAAAATCAAATAGGAGCTTCCAGCCAAATTCCCGGTTAATTCCAGGTGTTTTCTGCCAGAACTCGGGATTTCAAATCCGGGAAATGGATCCAGGTAAAACCTAGGGGAAAATCCCATTTTTTTGGGGGGGGGAGTGGCACAGTTTTCCTTTGGGAAGCTCGGGAGAATGAAGGGGCTTTTCCAGAGCCTGATCCCGGTAAAATCGGGAATTCCAGGGGAAAAGGGATCCTAAAAAAGCGGGAAAATAGGAAATTCCACTTTTTTTGTTGTTTGTATTTTTGTTTTCCCATCCCACCTGGATGTAATTCCCGCCTTCTCCTGGAGGGCAGGATCCCATCTGGAATTGCTTCCCGGGAGTGAATCCCGAGGAATTTCATCCCAGGGTTGTTTTTTTTAAATAAAATTAAAATACAAATTAAAATAAAATATAAAATAAAATAAAATAAAATAAAATAAAATAAAATAAAATAAAATAAAATAAAATAAAATAAAATAAAATAAAATAAAATAAAATATAAAATAAAATATGGTGGAAAGTCGGGAATTCCAAGGGTTTGGGTTGTTTTTTTTTCCCGCCTGGAT
>NC_141713.1:18655132-18692632 GCF_971803275.1 Cyanistes caeruleus
CTAGCGGGGCCGGCGGCGGGGCCAGCGGGCAGCGTGCGCCGCCAGGCCTCGGGGACAGTGCGGGGACAAGCGCGACATCCTTTCGGCTTCGGGCAGGTGCCGCCCAACTGGCGGGACGGCCCCAGGGGCGACAGCGGCTGGGGACAGCGGCGACAGGCGGGGAGGGGCCGGCAGGGCACGGCCGGGGTGGCCGCGGCCGCGTTCGCGGTGGCCTCGGCGGGACAAACGCACGCCGGTGTCGCCGCGGGGGTGGCACCGCACGAGGGGGTCCTGGTGTCGCGGGGCACGGTGGCAGCGGGGACAGGGACGGGGACGGGGATGGGGACAGGAATGGGAGCTGGGATGGACACAGGAATGGGGGCAGGAATGGGGATGGGGACAGGGATGGAAACAGCGATGGGGAATGGGATGGGGACAAGGACAGGGATGGGGACAGGGATGGGGAACGGGATGGGAACAGCCATTGAGAATGGGATGGGGAATGGGATGGAGACAGGGACAGGGATGGGGAGCAGGATGGGGACAGGGATGACGTTCCCGCTCCAACCCCACGCGCTCGCCGAGGATTTCGGGGATGAGGCCAATCCCTACGGAGCTGCCGGCTTCCCGCTGGATCGCCGCTATTCCCACAGTTTGTACCACGACTCCGAGCCACAAACCGGGATGGCCTCCACGGAAAACCTGGGCTTCGGGGCGCAATTCCCACCCCACCAGCAGCAGCCGCCATTCCGGGCGGCTGAATCCTTCGGGATTGCCCATCCCGAGCCCTTTGTTCCCGGCCGGAGCCCCGAAATTCTGCAGGCGGTTCCCGACAGCCAAGCCCGGCTGAGCGTGGGCAGCGTCTACAGGCCCAGCCTCGGAGCGCGGGGTGAGTTTGGGATTCCCTCGGAGTTTCCTTGGGATGGGCGGAATTCCAGGGATTCGCTCCAGGGATGAAGATTCTTGGAGACCCCGCAGGTTTTGGGAATGGTAGGAACGGGAAGGGAGGTTGGGATTGGGTCACGTCTGAGATCATCCCGGGATTTTGGGATAGGGCGGTGCTGTGTAGGCTAGGGTATCCCAAATTTGTGGAATGCCAGTGTCCCAAGGCATTCCTGGGGTCTGTCCTGGGAAATTCCATAATTTTGGGATGGGGCTGCGCTGTGTTCCAGCTCCTCCCACATCCATAAGGTGTCCCTGGATTGGGATCAAACCAGGATGGGATAGGGCTGGATCCTGCTTTTCTGTGGGCAGTTTGGGATAGGACAGGATCCCGGTTATCCTGACCATTCCTGGACAGCCAGATCTGTGCTCCCCCCATTCCCGAGGTCACTCTGGGGTCACTCCTTGCCCATCCCGATGAAATCCCATGGATTTTTTGGGCTGAGCTTTCCAAGAGTTTTGGCTCCATGCTGGAGCTGGAAGAGCTCGGGAGCCGCTCCCAGCCCATCCCTTGGGAATCCCATCCCAGCCTGACCCCGTGACCCCACCAGCCCCATCCCAGTTTTCTGGGAAAAGCCCATCCCGAAGGATTTGGGGCTGTGGGAAGGGCCCGGCCCTGCCCTACACGGACAGGGAGGGAACACTCCAGGAAAAACTCGGGAATGGTGTTTTTTGAGATCTCAGGAGAAGGCGGGAATGGGGTGTGGGGAGTGAAGGATATGAGGGATTTTAGGGAATGCTGGAATTCCCGAGGCTCCGGAGGGACACCCGAGGACAGCTGCCCCGCCGATGACCCGGCAAAGATCCCGGCCAAATTCCCCGGGAAAGATCCCAGCCAAATTCCCTGCTGGCAGCATCCGAGTCCTTCCAGGATCCCTGGGAGCCGGGAGGCACCGGTGGCTCCGCCAGGGAATTTGGGACACCCAGCTCCCGGAGCTTCCTGCTTTTCCTGGAGAAATTTCAAGGGAATCAAGCTGATCCTGTGAAATTCCGGCCTCTCTCCGGGTCACTCGCGGTGTTTTAGGAATGTTGTCACCTCCCCGTCACCTCCCGGGGATCCTAATTGGAGCAAACGATTCCTGGCGTCCTCCCGAATCCGGTGTTAATTGTTAATTATTAATTATTAACAATTAATTCCGAGGGCAAAGCTCCTCGGGGGCCTCCTAATCCCGGCCGGATCCGCCAGGAATGTTCGGCATTCCCGGCCTCCGGCTGGGGGTTAATGAAGGAATCCAGTCCCGCTGTTTTTATCGGGGAATTATCGGGGTTTCTGTGGGAATGGGGGAGTGGGGGTGGGGAAATCTGGGAAGAGAGGCTGGGAAAGGTTCCAGGCGGGATCTGGGGGTGGGAGGGGGAGGAGCAGCTCCTGGCGGCTGCCGGAGGGAAGGGGGCTCCCAATCCCAAAAGTTTTCTCTACTCTGATCCCAAACCCCAATCCCATTTCCAGGGGTTCCTCACCCCAATCCCATCTCCAGGGGTTTCCCAATCCCAATCCCGTTTCCAGGGCTTCCTCATCCTGATCCCAACCCAGATCCCATCACCAAAACTTCCTGACCCCGATCCCAACCCTGATCCCATCTCCAGGGGTTCCTCATCCCAATCCTGACCCTGATCCCATCTCCAGGAGGGATTTTCCCCCCGACCCCATGGATCGGGTCCCCCGGGGCTGCTTTTGGAAGGAAAGTGGGATTTGGGAATTCCATGGGGCACCGGGAATTTGGGTCCCACCGAGCAGGAGGTTGGGGTGGCCCCGGATGGGCCGGGAGATACTGTAATTCCCAGGAAAGTCTTCCTTTGGTGGGATCGGATTTGGGATTGTGGTGATTCCAGGAGCTGGGAATGTCGGGGTTCCGTGGGGATGGAGGAGGGTTTCTGCTGGGATGGAATTGGGATTGGGATTGGATGGGATTGATGGGATGGAATTGATGGGGTTGGAAAGGATTGACGGGGTTGATGGGATTTGGACTGGGATGGGGTTGGGATTGATGGGATGGGGATTTGGATTGGGATTGGGATGGGATTGGGATAGCATTGATGAGATGGGATTGTAATTGGATGGGATTGATGAGATTGAATTGATGGGATTGATGGGATTGATGGGATTGGGATTGATGAGATAGGATTGGGATTGTGAATGGATGGCATTGGGATTGGGATTGGGATTGGATGGCATTGGGATTGGGATGGGATCGATGGGACGGGATTGGGATTGGGAATGGAATTGGGATTGGGATGGGATCGATGGGATGCCGGAATCCTGTCGGTTGCTCCGGGTGTCCCCGTTCCCTCTGCTCACAGCCTCCCCCTTTCCCACTTTTCCATCACTCCCAGTGGGATTTTCCTGCTGATCCTGGCACAGCCAGGGGCCAAATATCCTGATTTTCCCCGGGAACAGACGGAAATCTCCCCTGGCAGCTCCCGGGGCGGCCGGGCGGGAAATCCCAACCTTTTCCTGCTGGGATTGTCCCTGGAATTTTTTGGGAAATGGGAAAATGCAGGCTCAGCAAAACCCCCAGGAATTTGGGATGGGTTTGGGGGCAATCCCGGATCCCGACATCCCGGGAATTCCATAGGTTTGACCCCACAAGATCCTATAAAAACAACGGGGCCATCCCAGGGGCAAAATCCAGCGGGAAAAAGGGGAAAATCCCAAATCCCATAAAACTCCCCGTCGGTCCGGGAGTCGGATTTCGCTCCGGAGCTTCCAAGAATTCCTTACAAACAACAGCAGGGAGGGGAAAAGAGCTCCTAAAAAAGATGGAAAACGTTCCATTGGCTTGGGGTGGCTTTCCATGGTTTTGTTTTTGTTTGGAATTTTTTTAAGGAATTTTTTCTGAGTTCTCCTGGCTCTTTTTTTTATTATTATTTTTTTATTATTTTTTTGGGGGTCCCCTCGGGAATTACATCAGTGGGAATGGGGCAGGAAATGAACTCCAAAGGAATGACGTGATCCCTCCCGGGAAGGCAGGCCCAGGAACAAGGAGGCATTGTTCTCCTTTCCAGGGAAAAACGGGGGAAAATGGGAGAAATCCGGGGAAAAACAGGGGAAAAGTGGGGGGAAATCCAGGGAAAAACGGAATTGGGCTGGGAAACGGCGCCTCAGGGAAGACGGGGGATCCTGGTGGGGGTGGGAAGGGAGTTGGGAATGGGATAGGGATGGTGGGAATGGGGCTGGGGAGGGGGATTTTGGGAATGGGGAGAGGATGGGAATGAGGATTTTGGGAATGGGGGTTTTAGGAAGGGGATGGGAATGGGAATGGGGATTTTGGGAATGGGACGGGAGTATGGATAGGAATGGAGATTATTTGGATGAGAACAGGGATAGAGATGGGAATGGGGATAGGGAGGCAGAAGGATGGGGATGGGGATGGGAATGGGAATGGGAATGGGAATGGGAATGGGAATGGGAATGGGAACGCAAATGGGGATAGGGATAAAGATTATGGGAATGGGGTGGGAATGGGATAAGGATGGGGATGGAAATGGGACGGAGACAGGACAGGGAGAAGGGAAACTGAGGCACAGAGCGCCTGGGCAGCGTCCCCCCATCCCGATCCTTCCCGAGGGGCTGATTCCAGGACAATTCCAGGTGCTGGAGGAGCCTTTGGGAAGGGGAGGCGCGGAAGGGGCGGAATTCCAGCTCCAGCCAGAGCTCCATAAATTTGGGAAACCGAGGAAGCTCTGCCTGTCCCTGCGTCCCTCTGTCCATCCCAGCTCTCCCCAATCCCAGGGAATTGTCTGGAACTGTCTGGAATTTAAGGAAAGGCGGGATAAAGGCAGGGATAACCCAGCTTTTCCCCCGTTTCTGGGTGGAAAACAGGGAATTGAGCTCCTGCTATTCCAGGGATTTTCCCTGCGTGTCGGGAACAGAGAACGGCTCCAGGGGAGCGGCCAGAGCGATCCCGCTGGCGAGAAACGCGGGATTGGGATCTGCCAGAGGGGCCGCGGGGAGGAGGGGAGGGAAGGGTGGATTTTCCAGCTGGAAATTGGGAAAACCTGGCGGTATTTGGGACCCGAAACTTCCCCTTCGGGCTGGCGGGAAAAGGAACCACGGGAATAATCCCTGTTCCCAGGGGTGTCCCACCGACATCCCCAAATCCCAAATCCACCCGGGCCTCCCGGAGCAGGGTCCCCAATCCCAGGGGATGGCCTTGTCTCCGATCCCGGTTCCCAATCCCTGTTCCCGTTTTCCCAGCAGGTCTCCTGAATCTGATCCCAGATCCCAAATGTCCAGGCCTCCAGGATCTGTGCCCCCAGTCCCTGTTCCCGTTTTCCCAACACTTCTTCTGGATCTGATCCCAGATGTCCCCAGTCTCCATTCCTGTTTTCCTGGCAGGTTTCCCGGATCCAACCCCAGATGTTCCCAATTCCTGTCCCCAATCCCATTCCTGTTTTCCCGGTGGTTTCCTGGTTCTGATCCCGGATGTCCTGGTTCCCTGTCCCCAGTGGATATCCCAGTTTTCCTGGCAGGTCTCTTGGATCAGATCCCAGATCCCAAATGTCCAGGCCTCCAGGATCTGTGTCCCCAATCCCCGTTCCCGTTTTCCCGGCAGGTCTCCCGGATCTGATCCCGGATCCCAACTATGTCCAGGCCTCCACGTACGTGCAGAGGGCTCACCTGTACTCGCTGCGCTGCGCCGCCGAGGAGAAGTGCCTGGCCAGGTGGGATTCCCGGGAATGAATGGGAGAGACCCGGGAATGGGAGGGACAGAATTCCAGGGAATGGGAGAGACCCAGGAGTGGGAGAGAGGGGATTCCCGGGAATGGAGAGATGGGATCCCGGGAATGGAGAGACCCGGGAATTGAGAGACCTGGGAATGGGAAAGATGGGATCCCGGGAATGGGAGAAACTCAGGAATGGGAAAGACCCAGGAATGGAGAGAGAGGATTCCAGGGAATGTCAGAGACCCGGGAGTGGGAGAGACAGAATTCCAGAGAGTGGGAGAGACCTGGGAATGGGAGAGACCCAGGTGTGGGAGAGAGATGGGATTCCAAGAAACAGGAGAGATGGGATTCCCGGGAATGAGAGAGTGACATCTCAGGAATGGGAGAGGAAGGATTCCCGGGAATGGGAGAGGAAGGATTCTCGGGAATGGGAGAGGAAGGATTCTCGGGAACAGGAGTGCTCTGGGATTGGAGGATGTGGGGAGGAAAGGGGGGAGGGAGAAGGGCTGGGGGAGGAGGGGAGTGGGATGGGCTGGAAATGGGGATAATTTGGGAAGGAGGGGAATCCTGGGATGAGGGGGAATGGGGATAACGGGAAAAACGGGACGAGGGAGAAGTGTCCCCGCTGTCCCCAGCACGGCGTACGCGGCCGAGGCCACCGACTACGACGTGCGGGTGCTGCTGCGCTTCCCGCAGCGCGTCAAGAACCAGGGCACGGCCGACTTCCTGCCCAGCCAGCCCCGCCACAGCTGGCAGTGGCACAGCTGCCACCAGTGAGTGTCCCCCAATGTCCCCTGGTGGCACCTGATGTCCCCTGATGTCACTGGTGTCACTGGTGTCACCTGATGTCACCTAATGTCACCTGATATCCCCTGATGTCACCTGATGTCCCACGATGTCACCTGATGTCACCTGATGTCCCCTGGTGTCACCTGATGTCCCCCGATGTCCCCCGATGTCCCCCGATGTCACCTGATGTCACCTGATGTCACCTATGCCCCCTGATGTCACCTGATGTCACCCGATGTCCTCCAATGTCCCCCAATGTCACCTGACATCACCTGATGTCACCTGATGTCACCTGATGTCCCCTGCTGTCCCCTGCTGTCCCCAGCCCTGTCCCCTCCCGCCGGTGGCGCCTCTCGGGTGCCATTTCCCCATTTGGTGATGTTGCTTTGAGGTCTCCTTGGGGTTGGTGTCACCTTCCTCGGGCTCTTTGTCCCCAAGGCCACCACGATGGTGGCAGTGGCACAGCTGCCACCACGGAGTGTCCCCAGCCCTGTTCCCACCGCCCTGGTGACACCTGAGGGGTGACGTTGCTTTGAGGTCTCCGTGGGCTTGGTGTCGCCTCTTTGTCCCCAAGGCCACCACACTCCTGGAATTGATGTCCCCAAGGCCACCGCGCTCTTGTGCCTGGTGTCCCCTCACTGCCACAATGTCCCCAAGGCGGGAGCTGCCACCTGCTGTGCCCTGGCACTGAAATCCCCTCCCCATCGTGATATCCCCTGAGTGTCCCCTTGAATGTCCTCAGTGTCCCCAGAGTGTCCCCATGGTGTCCCCATGGTGTCCCCACAATGTCCCCTGTGTGTCCCTGGTGTCCCCATGTCCCTGCAGTGTCCCCACAGTGTCGCCATGGTGTCCCCCTGGTGTCTTCCTGGTGTCCCCATTGTGCCCCAATGTCCCCAGCATGTCCCCACAGTGTCCTCCCAATGTCCCCACGTTTGCCCACAGTGTCCCCGCGGTGTCCCCATGGTGTCCCCATGGTGTTCCCACAATGTCCCTGTGGTGTCCACATGGTGTCCCCACACTGTCCCCATGCTATCCCCGTGCTGTCCCCATTGTGTCCCCAATGTCCCCTCACTGTCCCCATGATGTCCCCAATGTCCCCATGGTGTCCCTGTGATGTCCCCATGTCCCCACACTGTCCCCATTTTGTCCCCATGGTGTCCCCATTGTGTCTCCAATGTCCCCACACTGTTCCCACCCTGTCCCTAATGTCCCCATGCTGTCCCCACACTGTCCCCATGATGTCCCCAATGTCCTCATGCTGTCCCCAGTGTGTCCCCATGGTGTCCCCAATGTCCCTGTGGTGTCCCCACGCTGTCCCCATTGTGTCCCCAATGTCCCAAATGTCCCCACGCTGTCCCCACGCTGTCCCCATTGTGTCCCCAATGTCCCAAATGTCCCCACGCTGTCCCCATGCTGTCCCCAATGTCCCTGCGCTGTCCCCGCGCTGTCCCCGCGCTGTCCCCAATGTCCCCACACTGTCCCCATTGTGTCCCTGCGCTGTCCCCGCGCTGTCCCCAACGTCCCCGCGCTGTCCCCAGGCACTACCACAGCATGGCGGAGTTCAGTCACTATGACCTGCTGGATGTCACCTCGGGGCGCCGCGTGGCCGAGGGACACAAGGCCAGCTTCTGCCTGGAGGACACCACCTGCGACTTCGGCCACCTCAAGCGCTACGCCTGCACCGCCCACACCCAGGTGACACCCGGGCTGTTGTCACCTTTGTCACCTCCGTCACTTCTTGGCACTTCTGGGACACCTCTGTGTCACTTTTAGTCCCTTTTTGGTCACATTTTGGTCACTTTCAGTCCCTCTCTGTCATTTTTTGTCCCTTTTTGGGTCCCTTTTTGTCCATTTTTGGTGCCTTTTTTGTCTCTTTCATCCCCATTTGTGGCACTGTGCCTGCACCACCCACACCCAGGTGACAACTGGGGACAGTGCCTGGGTCACCTGGGTCACTTTTTGTCCCTTTTTGTCCCTTTTTCTCCCTTTTTCTCCCTTTTTGTCCTTTTTCTTTTTCTTTTTTTCCCTTTTCCTCCCATTTTCCCCATTTTCTCCCCATTTTTTTCCATTTTCCCAATTTTCCCCCCCATTTTTCCGCAGGGTCTCAGCCCAGGCAGTTACAACACCAATGGCTCCATCTTAATCCCTTTTTTTCCCTTTTCTGTCCCATTTTTTCCTGTTTTTCCCATTTTTTCCCCTTTTCCTCCTATTTTTCCATAATTTTCCCCATTTTCTTCCCATTTTTTCCCCATTTTTCCAATTTTTCCCCTGTTTTCCACAGGGTATCCAACCAGGAAGTTATGACACCAACAGCTCCTTTTTGATCCCTTTTTGACCTTTTTTTGTCCTATTTTGTCCCATTTTTTCCCCATATTTTCCCTTTTTTCCCCCCATTTTTACCCATTTTTCCTGTTTTTCCCCACTTCTTCCCATTTTCTCCCTGTTTTTTCCCACTTTTTCCCATTTTTTCCCTATTTTTTCTACATTTCCCCATTTTCCCCCATTTTTTCCTGATTTTTTCTACGTTTTCTCTTTTTCCCATTTTTCCCCATTTTGCCCCATTTTCTCCCCATTTTCTCCCTGTTTTTTCCCCATTTTTTTCCCGTTTTTTTCCCCATTTTCTCCCCATTTTTTCCCATTTTCTCCCCATTTTCCCCATTTTTCCCCATTCTCCCCATTTTCTCCCCATTTTCTCCCCGTTTTCTCCCCGTTTTTTCCCATTTTGCCCCATTTTCTCCCCATTTTCCCCATTTTGTCCCTATTTTCTCCCTCTTTTTTCCCGTTTTTTCCCCATTTTCTCCTCATTTTTTCCCATTTTTTTCCCCATTTTCTCCCCATTTTCTCCCATTTTTCCCCATTTTCTCCCCATTTTTTCCCCATTTTTTCCCGTTTTTTCCCCATTTTTCCCGGTTTTCCCCATTTTCCCAACTTTTCCCCCCGTTTTCCGCAGGGTCTCAGCCCGGGCTGTTACGACACCTACAACGCCGACATCGACTGCCAGTGGATCGACATCACCGACGTTCCGCCCGGGAATTACATCCTCAAGGTGCTTTGGGGCTGGAAAACCCCAATTTCACCTCGGATCAGGATTTTCCCACCCCTGGGAGCTTTTCCAGGATGAGTTCCTGCTTTTTCCCCCTTTCCTGGCGTTTTTTGGGATTTTTTTTCCCCATTTCCCTTTGGATTTGGGGTATTTTTTTCTCTTTTCTTTTCCCTGTTTTGGGGTTTTCTCCCCTCTCCACGATTTTCCCATTTCTTTCTTTATTTTTGGGATTTCCCCCTGATTTTCCCATTTCCCTCTTTATTTTTGGGATTTCCCCCTGATTTTCCCATTTCCTTCTTTATTTTTGGGATTTTTCCCCAATTTTCCTGCTTCCTTCTTTATTTTGGGATTTTCCCCTGATTTTCCCAGTTCCCTCTTTATTTTGGGGATTTTTTTCCCTGCTTTTCCCCCTTTTCCCAATTCCCAGTTGATTTTTGTGATTTTTTTTCCCCCACCATTTTCCCTTTTCCCTGATATTTTTAGGATTTTTTTCCCCCTGATTTCCCCTTTCCCCATTCACTTTTTGGGATCTTCCCCTGATTTTCCCATTTCCCTGTTGATTTTTAGGATTTTTTTTTTCCAGCTTTCCCCCATTTTCCCTTTTCCCTGATATTTTTAGGAATATTTTTCCCCCTGATTTCCTCTTTCCCCGTTTACTTCTTGGGATTTTTTCCCCGTTTTTCCCATTTCCCTCTTCATTTCTGGAGATTTTTCCCTGATTTTCCCTTTCCCCTGTCCATTTTTGGGATTTTTTTTTCCTTTCCCCCATTTTCCCAATTCCCTGTTGATTTTTTTGGATTCTTTTCCTACAATTTTCCCTTTTCCCATTAATTCTGTGGATTTCCCCCTCGATTTTCCCTTTCCCTCTTTATTTTTTGTGATTTTTCCCCTTTCCCTGACCATTTTTTGGGATTTTTTTTCCCCCCTTCCCTCTTCCCTGCCCATTTTTGGGAAGTTTTTCCCAGATTTCCCCATTCCCACCTATTTTTGGGACCCTTCCCTTTTCCTTATTTCGGGATATTTTTCCATTCCCTAATTTTCCCTTCTGCTTTTTGGAATTTTTATTTCCCTCCCAGGATTTTTTTTTCCCTTTTTGGGATTTCCTTCCCTCCCACATTTCCCGGATATTTCCCCCCTTTTCCCACCCGCATTCCCACCCAATTTTCCATGGGTTTTTTCCCACTTTTTTCCCACCTTTTCCCGCATTCCCAGGTCCAGGTCAATCCCAAATATTTGGTGCTGGAGTCGGATTTCACCAACAACGTCGTGCGCTGCCACATCCACTACACCGGGCGCTTCGTCTCCGCCTCCAACTGCCGCATTTCCCAGTACGGAATTCCCATTCCCAAAAAAAATCCCCAACACAAATTCCAAACCAAATTATTTCAGCTCCTTTCCCGCTTTTTTTTTTTTTTTTTTTCTGGAATTTTCCCCCCTTTTTTCGACTTCTTTTCCCCCTTTTCTGGGTTTTTTTCCCCCCTTTTTTCCTCCTTCTTCCCCGCTTTTTTCCCCGCTTTCTTCCGGCTTTTTTCCCACTTTTCCCTCTGATTTTTTCCCCACATTTTTTTCATTTTTTCTCCTGCTTTTTCCCTTTTTTCCCCCCATTTTTCCCTGTTTCTTTCCCCAATTTTCCCTGTTTTTCTCCTGCTTTTTCTCCCCCCACATTTTTGCTTTTTCCCCAAGTTTTTCCCAGTATTTTTCCCTTCCCCCCCCCTTTTTTCCCCACTTTCCCCTCCTTTTTCCCCACTTTTTTTCCCTTTTTTCCCCTTTTCCCCCTCACTTTTTTCCCCATTTCTTCCCGGCTTTTTCCCCTACTTTTCCCCTGGCTTTTTTTTTCCCACTTTCCCCTCATTTTTCCTGCATCTTTCACACTTTTTTCCCCACTTTTTAGATTTTTCCAACTTTCTTCACCTTTTCCCCTCCGTTTCCCTTTTTAGCTTTTTTAGCTTTTTCCCTGCTTTTTTCCCCTTTTTTTTCCCTTCTCTCCCTTTTTTTTCCCCAGTTTTTTTCCACTTCTTTCCCCATTTTTCCCTGCTTTTTTCCCACTTTTTTTCCCCCAGTATTTTCCCTTTTTCTGCTTTTTTCCACACTTTTTCCACACTTTTTTCCCACCACTTTTTCCCCTCTCTTTTTCATGCATTTTTTTCAGCTTTTTCTGCTTTTTTCCCCGATTTTTCCCACTTTTTTGCTTTTTCCCCATTTTTATCACTTTTTTCCTGCTTTTTCCCACTTTTTTCCTGGTTTTTCCCACTTTTTTTCCCCACTTTTCCAGCTTTTCCTGTGCATTTTTGGTGGTGAAGGTCAGGAAAAAACCTGGGATTTGACGTTTTCCAAATTTCCCATGGAATCTTCTGGGATTTGTCCATTTGGGGTTGGGATTTTGCTCCTTTCCCATGGAGTTTTCTGAAATCTGGGGTGGAACTTGGGATTTTCCATGGAATTTGGCCATTTGGGGTTGTTCTTTCCTTCATTTCCCACGGAATTCCCCAGGATTTTCCCATTTTTTTTCCCTGCAGGTCCTGATGGCCGCCGAATCCCAGGAATGCCGCCTGCCCCCTTTCCCGGGAAGCTCCTGGGGTGGCTCCAACGTGTTCCCAAAATTCCCCCTTTTCCCAATAAAAAGCGGGGAAGCCACAAGGACTTTTCAGAATCTTTTTTAATCCCGAATTTTCCTGTTATTCCCGGGTTTTTTTCCCCATTTCCCGAGGGAATCCAAGGCTGGAATAAAAGCAGGGACACCCCACTCCCTCCAGGGATCCATAAAATCCTCGTGATCCTCAAAATCCTTGGGGATTTTTGGGAATGTCCTCCGAGCAGGGAAAAGAAACAGCTCCAGGAACTTGGGGAGGGAAATCCCATTTTTTTTTAGGGAATTCTTCTGTTTTCCCGCCTTTTCCAAACCCAGAGCGACCGGACATTGGGAGTTTTTGGGAATTTTTGGGCTGGGAATGGGGTCGGTGGGAATGGAAAGAGGAGACTGGGAATGGGGACGGTGGGATTGGGATTGGGGACATTGGGAATGGGATTTGGGACACCGGGAATGGGACACTGGGATTGGGAATGGGAAACTGGGAATGGGGGCAGCAGGAAACTGGGATTGGGGACACTGGGATTGGATTGGGGACGTTGGGAATGGGACAATGGGAATGGGAATGGGGACACTGGAGATGGGATTGGGGACGTTGGGAATGGGGACATTGGGAATGGGAATGGGAAACTGGGATTGGGGACATTGGGATTGGATTTGGGATACTGGGAATGGGGACATTGGGAATGGGACAATGGGAATGGGAATGGGGACACTGGAAATGGGATTGGGGACATTGGGAATGGGGACATTGGGATTGCAGACATTGGGAATGGATTGGGGACATTGGGAATGGGATTGCGATCGGGGACATTGGGATGGGAATGGGGACATTGGGAATGGGATTGGGGACACTGGGAATGGGGATGTTGGGATTGGGGGTATTGGGGACACTGGGAATGGGAATGGAGACATTGGGATTGGGGACACTGGGATTGGGGACACTGGGATTGGGGACATTGGGATTGGGGACATTGGGATTGGGGACGTTGGGATTGGGGACACTGGGAATGGGAATGGTGACCTTGAGAATGGGATTGGGGACACAGGGAATGGGAAACTGGGATTGGGGACACTGGGAATGGGGATGATGGGATTGGGGACACTGGGGACACTGGGAATGGGGACACAGGGATTTGGAATGGGAAACTGGGATGGAATGGGGACACTGGGATCAGGGACACTGGGAATGGGGACATCGGGAATGAGACACTGGGATCAGGGACACTGGGAATGGGGACACGAGAACAGGATTTGTCACCTTTCCCGCCCCGTTCCTGGGATTCCTACCCAGAGCCACCCCTCTGACACTGTCAGTCCTTGTGGGATTTCTTGGGAATTCCAGGATTTGCTAGGAATTCCATCGGTCCTTGCAGGATTTACTGGGAATTCTGGCATTTACTGGGAATTGCCTTGGTCCTTGCAGGATTTACTGGGAATTCTGTCAGTCCCTGTGGGATTTATTGGGAATTCTGGGATTTACTGGGAATTCGTTGGTCCTTGTGGGATTTGTTGGGAGTTCTGGGATTTGCTCAGAATTCCAGGATTTCCCTGAAATTCTGGGATTTACTGGGAATTGCGGCGCCTCAGGCCGATGGCCAGCACGGCTCCGGCCACCACCACTGTGGCCACAGCTGCGGCCAGCGCTGTCCCCAGGGCCAGCGGGGTCACCGTGCCTGCAAAGGGACATCATCAGGGACATCATTGGGGACATCATCGGGGACATCATCGGGGACATCACTGGGGACATCATTGGGGACATCATCGGGGACATCACTGGGGACATCAGAGGGGACATCATTGGGGACATCATTGGGGACATCATCGGGGACATCACTGGGGACATCAGAGGGGACATCATTGGGGACATCATTGGGGACATCACTGGGGACATCACTGGGGACATCATTGGGGACATCAGAGGGGACATCACTGGGGACATCATTGGGGACATCACTGGGGACATCACTGGGGACATCATCGGGGACATCAGAGGGGACATCATTGGGGACATCACTGGGGACATCATTGGGGACATCATTGGGGACATCACTGGGGACATCACTGGGGACATCATTGGGGACATCATTGGGGACATCACTGGGGACCTCCACCAGCTGTCACTGCTGTCACTGATTGTCACCAGTTGTCATTGATTGTCACCAACTGTCACTGCAGTCATTGATTGTCACCGATCATCACTGATTGTCATTGATTGTCACCGATCATCGCTGATTGTCATCGATTGTCATTGATTGTCACTGATTGTCATCGATTTTGATTGGTTGTCCCTGCAGTGACCAACTGTGACCAATTATCATTGATTGTCACCGATTGTCATTGATTGACATTGTGGTCATCAATTGTCACTGTCACTGTCACCGATTGTCACTGTGGTCACCGATTGTCACCAATTATCATCAATTGTCACCAATTATCACCAATTGTCACCAACTGTCACTGACTGTCACCAATTGCCACTGATTGTCACCACATCACCGCCTGTCCCCGACTGTCCCCAGTTGTCCCCGATTGTCACCCGTGGGGACTCACCCTGGTGGCTCTGCGGGCGCTGGCCCCGCTGCTCACTGGAGAGCAGCACCGGCCCAAGGACAACGTCGGCCTCGGAGGTGGCAGCTGGGGACAGAGGGGACAGTGAGGGGACAGTGAGGGACATTGGGGACAGCAGGGACAGTGAGGGAACATAGAGGGGAGAGTGGGGACAGTGAAGAGGGATCACCCCATCCCCACTGTCACCTCTGTCCCATGTCCCCAATGTCCCCTAGTCCCCAGTGTCTCGGCTGTCTCCATGTCCTCTCTGTCCCTGCTGTCCCCATGTCCCCATCCCCCTATCCCCTGTCCCTGTCCCCTGTCCCTGTCCCCATCCCCTGTCCCTGTCCCCTGTCCCTATCCCCTGTCCCTGTCCCCATCCCCTGTCCCCATGTGCCCTGTCCCTTATCCCTGTCCCTATACCCATCCCCTATCCCTGTCCCTGTCCCCATCCCCTGTCCCTGTCCCCTATCTCTGTCCCTGTCCCCATCCCCTGTCCCTGTCCCTGTCCCCATCCCCATGTCCCCTATCCCCATGTCCCCTATCCCTATGTCCCCATCCCTATGTCCCCATCCCATGTCCCCTGTCCCTGTCCCCTGTCCCTGTCCCCTGTCCCTGTCCCCTCACCGTCTCTCCGGTACCGGTGGCCATCCCATGGTTCCGCTGGCCGTCGGTTCCGGGCCATCTCCTCCTTGCCGCACTCTCCCAACTCACAGCAACCGCAGATGTCCCTCGTCCCCTCCACGGGCGCCCAGCTGTGGCGGGGAGATGACATCCGTCACCCGCTGCCACCTGGGGTCACCACGGTGTCCCTGCAGTGTCCCCATGGTGTCCCCACGGTGTCCCCGCAGTGTCCCCATGGTGTCCCCGCAGTGTCCCCGCGGTGTCCCCGCGGTGTCACTCACGCCTGGCGCGCCTTGCTGAAGGAGCAGGCCTTGTTCAGCGCGTCGGGGCTGCGCTCGGCCGGCGTCACCTTCAGGTGGCACCTGATGTAGATCTGTGGGGAGAGGACACTGCTGGGGACACTGTGGGGACACCGGGGACACCGCGGGGACACCACGGGGACAGCGGTACCAGGCTGCGGGCGTCGCCGGCGAAGCGGAAGGCATCGATCTGGAAGCGCAGCATGTCCTGCCGGGGACGGGGGGTGACGAAGGCCGAGGCGGTGGCATCCGAGCGCCCGTCCACCAGACAGCTGCGGGGACAGCGGTGGCATCGAGGTGACATCGCAGGTGGCATTGCGGGCCACTGCGGGGAGGTGACAAGGGAGCAGAGCCACCAGGGCCGAGCGTGGAGCTCCCTCGAAAAATGCGCCCAGAGTGTCCCTGGGTGTCGCCAAACGTCCCCAAATGTCCCCAAACTGACCCCAAACTGACCCCAAACTGACCCCAGGCATCCTCAGCTGTCCCCAAATGTCCCCAAACGTCCCCAGCCATTCCCAAACGTTCTCAAACTGTCCCCTCACACCTGTAGAAGTCGATGAGGGAGCAGCAGGGCGGGATGAGGTGTCACCACCGTGTCCCACACCCCAAACATCCCCAAACATTTCCAAACAACTCCAAATGTCCCCAGACACCCCCAAACATTCCCGATCATCCCCGCACATTCCCAGTTCACCTATGGAAGTCAGTGAGGGGCAGCGGGGAGGGATGAGCTGTCACCACCATGTCCCAGACCCCAAACCTTCCCAAACATCCTCAAACGTCCCAAAATGTCCCCAAACTTCTCTCAAGCTGACCCCAAACATCCCCAGCTGTCCCCAAATGCCCCCAAACATTCCCAAACTACTCCAAAGGTCCCCAGATGTCTCCAAACATTCCCAAACATTCCCAGCACACCTGTGGAAGTCAGTGAGGGCGCAGTGGGGCGGGATGAGGTGTCACCACCCCCTGACCGTGCCCCAAACCCCAAACATCCCCAAGCATTCCCAAACATCCCCAAACATTCCCAAACATTCCCAGACATTTCCAGGCATCTCCAAACTACTCCAAATGTCCCCAAACATTCCCAGCCATCCCCGCACATTCCCGGTTCACCCATGGAAGTCAATGAGGGTGTACCAGGGCGGGATGAGGTGTCCCAGACCCCAAAGATTCCCAAACATTCTCAAATGACTCCAAAGGTCCCCAAATGTCCCCAAACTGACCCCAAACATTCCCAAACACTCCCAGTGCACCCGTGGAAGTCGATGAGGGCATAGGAGGACAGGATGAGATGTCACCACCATGTCCCAGACCCCAACATCCTCAAACATCCCCAAATGTCCCCCAAACTGACCCCAAACATCCCCAAACATCCCCAAATTTTCCCAACATTCCCAAACATTCCCAAACATTCCTGGCTCACCCATGGAAGTCGATGAGGGCGCAACAGGACAGGATGAGGTGTCACTGCCGTGTCCCAGACCCCAAACATTCCCAAACATTCCCAGACATTTCCAGACATCTCCAAACTACTCCAAATGTCCCCAAACATTCCCAGCCATCCCCGCACATTCCCGGTTCACCCATGGAAGTCAATGAGGGCGTACCAGGGTGGGATGAGGTGTCACCACCATGTCCCAGACCCCAAACATCCTCAACCATCCCTAAACATTCCCAAACATCCCCAAACATCCCCAAATATCCCCAAACATCCCCAAACTTTCCCAGACATTCCCAAGCATTCCAAGCCATTCCCGATCATCCCCGCACATTCCCAGCTCACCCGTGGAAGTCGATCAGGGTGTAGAGAGGCGGGATGAGCTGTCACCACCATGTCCCAGACCCAAAACATTCCCAAACATCCCCAAACATCCCTAAACATTCCCAAACATCCCCAAACATTCCCGCACAACCCCGCCCATTCCCGGTCCGCCTGTGGAAGTTGATCAGGGCGTACCAGGGAGGGATGAAGTGTCACCACCATGTCCCAGACCCCAAACATTCCCAAACATCCCCAAACATTCCCAAACATCCCCAGACATTCCCAAACATTCCCGGCTCACCCGTGGAAGTCGATCAGGGCGTAGCGGGGCTCGCTGCCGGCACCGGGGCCCAGCGAGGCCACGCAGGAATCCACGAAGAGCCGGAGCGGGACGTGGCCCCCGGAGCCGACCTCGGCCTGGATGCGCAGCACCTCCCCCAGGCGGAACGGAGAGAATTCCCGATCCGAGCTCCAGTCCTCTGGAAAATCCAACAGGAAAAGGGATGGAACCCTGGGAATTCCCACTCAGAGCTCCAGTCCTCTGGAATTCCAACAGGAAAAGGGATGGAACCCCGGGAATTCCCACTCAGAGCTCCAGACCCTGGGAAATCCAATGGGAAAAGGGATGGAACCCCAGGAATTCCCAATCCAAGCTCCAGTCCTTGGGAAATCCAATGGGAAAATGGATGGGAAAGGGATGGGAAAAGGATGGGAAAGTGGAAACCCTGTGAATTCCCACTCGGAGCTCCAGTCATCTGGGAGTTCCAACGAGAAAAGGGATGGGAAATCCATTGGGAAAAGGGATGGGAAAGGGATAGAATCCTGGGAATTCCCACTCGGAGCTCCAGTCCTTGGGAAATCCAATGGGAAAAGGGATGGAACAGTGGGAACAGGCCGGAGATTCCCGATCCCGCACCGTTCATGAGGCGCAGGGAGAACTGGAGCCGCTCCTCGGCTGCCAGCGCCGAGTTGAAGGGAGCCCAGGTGGGACGGATGGAACCGCTGGAGACGTTATCCCGCCTGGAAAATTGGGAATGGGAACACTGGGAATGGGGAACTGCTGGAGACGTTATCCCACCTGGAAAATCGGGAATGGGAACTCTGGGAACACTGGGAATGGGACATTGGGAATGGGAACTCTGGGATGGGACACTGGGAATGGGAACACTGGGAATGGAAATGGGAACCCTGGGAACACTGGGAATGGGAACATTGGGAATGGGAACTCTGGGAATGGGAACTCTGGAATGGGATTGGGAACACTGGGAATGGGGGGACACTGGTCCCTGCCTGGAAAAGGGAATCAGGATCGGGATTAGGATCTGGGATGGGAATGGAACACTGGGAATGAGACACTGGGGTGGGAATGGGGATGGGACACTGGATTGGAGTGTAAATCCCGGGAATATGGGATGGGATCCCAGGATGGGAATGGGATTCCCAGGATTGCCAGGAATCTGGGATGGGAATGGGAACAAAGGGAGGGAATGGGCAGCCCAGAATGGGAACGGGAACGCCGGGAATGCGGGCTGGGATCCCAGGAAGGGAACAGGATTCCCAGGATTCCCGGGAATGCGGGCTGGGATACCTGGGATAGTGGCACTCGATGGGAATGATGGCCGGGCTGCTGCGCACGATGGCCGGGTTGCTGCCAGGGCTGGGATCATAGCTCAGGAGCGTCCGGTAAATCAGGGAATCCGGAGTGACCTGGGAATAAAACCCGGGAATTCTCCATGGGAAACTGGGGGGAATCTGGGAATTCAGGGTGAGCTGGGAATGGGAACGGGGAATTCCGTAGGAGAGGCCACGGATTGGGCCAGCAGCAGCGGTGGGGGATCCATGGAAAAGGGGGAAAAGGGATGGGAAAGAGGGAAAGGGGTGGGAAAGGGAGGCAAAATGATGGAAAAAAAGGGAATGGAAAAGAGGATGGAAAAGGAGGGGAAAGGAGGGGAAAATGGGAAAAGGGATGGAAAAATCTCAGTTTCAAGCCGATGGAAAAGGGACTTTTCCCAGAAGAATGGGAAAAGCTACAAGAAAACCTCTCTGATTCCCAGGAAATCCTGGCTCCTCCTTCCCCTGGAATAATCCTGGATCCAGCCCCTGGATCTCCCGTAAAACCGGGAATGCGCGCGGCTCCAGGAGCGAATTCCGGTGGGAAACCCGGGATGGGAACAGGGATTTACCTGGATCTCCCTCAAAACCTGGGATTTGCCGGGATAAACCTCGGGAGCCTCTCCAGGTGGGAATCCCACTGGGAATTCGGCAGGAATCCCGCTGGGAATTCCGGGACGGCACCGAGGACTCACCTGGATCTCTCCCGACCCCACCGGGACCTCCCGGAGCCTTTCCCGGTGGGAATTCCGGGATCGGGCCGGGGCTCTCCGGGAGCCTCTCCAGGGCGGGAATCCCGCTGGGAATTCTGCCGGGAATCCCTGGAATGTCGGCGGGGCTCACCTGGACGGTGCTGCCGCACTCGTGGAGGCCGGCGCTGAAGGTGACGGTTTTTTGGGATGGATCCAAGCGGGAATATTTGCAGGCGGCGGGACCCAGGCTGAGCTCGGCGGCGCTGACCAAGCGGCCGTTCCCGAATAAATCCCGGTGCACGATCACCACCAGCTGCGCTTCCTGGCACTGCACTTCCACGGGAATCTGGGAATGCTGCTGGGAACGCGCCGGGGACTGGGAATCGTCCTCCCAAATCCATGGATTTGGGTCTCTCCGCGCCGCTTCCCAAGGAGGAGGAGCCGCGGCCGCCGGGGCCGCGCAGAGCAGCGCCAGGAGGAGGCGGATTTGGGAGCGCATCCTGGAAAAAAAAAACCCTGGAATTCCCAGCCCGGAGGTTCTTCCCGGATTTATAACCCGCTTGGGATGGGCCCCTCCCGCCTCTTCATCCCCCTCTGGAATTCCAAGGGCGCCCCCCGAGCGCGCTCCCGTCATTTCCGAAGGATCGGGATGAGCATTCCCGGCGGGATTTTATTGTTTTGGGGTTTTTTTTGGGAATTGTTTATCCCGGCCGGAGCCGGCTGAGGGAATTGTTTGGGTTCCCGGTGGATAAGGAGCGATCCAAGGCTCCGCTTTTTTCCCCCCCTCCTGGGATCCCGAATTCCAGGGATAATCCCGGCACCCCCCGCAGCGCCGCTTTCCCAAAAAAAAAAAAAAAAAAAAAAAAGAAAGAATTGCGTTCTATCCCCAAAAAAACCCCGGGATTTGCGTATCCCGAGGGGGTCGGATCCTCGGGAATGACGGAGAACCCAAAATTCCAACCCCGGGAGCGAAGTCGGAGCCAAAATTCCTTCTTTTTTTGGGGGGGGGGGGGGGGGGGGGGATAGGAAGCGGCTTCCCCTCCCCCTCCCCAAATCCTCATCCCAAGGCTCCGCTTTTCCCGGGATCCCGAATTCCAAGGATCATCCCGGCACCCCTGGAGCGCCGCTTTCCCCTTGTCCCATCCCAAAAAAAAAAGGAAGGAATTGCGGCTGGAATTCGGGGTGGACGTTCCCGACGATCCAAACCCAAATCCCGGGGTTTTGGGGTTTTTTTGGGATACAACGAGCCGGGAGCCGGGATGATCCCGGGAATTCGGGATAAAATTCCGCCAAAATTCCACCTAAATTCCTTCGTTTTCCCCTGGATGAGGAATCTGGGGGAGGAGGGAGGGGGATCCCACGTTGTATCCCAAAAAAAAAAGATGGAATTTTGGCTCTGGGGTTGGAATTTTGGGATCTCCGTCATTCCCGATGATCCAAACCCCTCGGGATGCGCAAATCCCGGATTTTTTTTATGGGATAAAACGTGATTCCTCCCTCCCCCTCCCTTCCCAAAAATTCTCATCCAAGGCTCAGCTTTTTCCCGGGAACCCGAATTCCAAAGGAATTCCCTCCCGGCACCCCCCGGGCGATGTTTTCCCCACCTTCTATCCCCAAAAAAATCCCGGGATTTGGATTTGGATGGTCGGGAATGACCCAGACCCTCCCCCCCCCCCCCCAATTCCCATTCCATTGGATCCAAGGGAAAGAGGCCGGGAAAAACAGGGAAAGGAATGAATCCCATGGATTTTCCTGGCTCATTCCCAATTTTCCTCATTTTTGTGGGGTTATTTAATGACTTTCGTTATCCCAATCCCATTTTATTTTATGGAATTTCTGCCCCTCCTCACTTCCCCCTTCCCTCCAGTTTTCCACCGGCTCAGTTTTTCCCAAATCCCAAAATTCCTCTCCCGCTTTTTTTTTTGGGATGTCCTTGGAAAACCTGGGAAAAACAAAAATCCCACCCCCCCCCCAAAAAAAATTGGGGATTTTCCTTTTTTTTTTCCCAGCTGGAAAATCCCTGGAAAACGGAGGCAAAGGGGAATTCTGGAGGGGTTTGGAGCTGACTCAGCATTCCCAGAAAATTTTATGGATCAGCTCCAACCCCTCTGCTGCTTCCAGGGGTTTTCCGCTCATCCCAAAAATCCCCGAATCCCGGGTTTTGGTTTTGGGGCTTTTTTTCCCCCCTTTCCCTGTGTTTCAAATCCTTTGGAAGTGGAAATTCCCGGAATTCCAGAGGCTGAGCTCCTGCGTCAGGGAGGTACCGGGAATTCCGGGAATTCCGCAGCCGGAGGGGGGAGAATCCTTGGATTCAAGGCCTCGGCTCATCCCAGGAAACTCCGGGATTCCTTCGCGATTTCGGGAAAAAAAAAAATCCCTCGGGATGGATCCCGCGGTGGGGGGTGAATTCCAGAGGGAAAAACTCGGGGAATTTTTTTTGGGAATAGCAGAGGCCGGGAATTCCCAGGGAGCTGGGAAAGCACCGAATCCAGGAGGTTTTCCCATCCCGTTTTCCCTAAAAACTGAATTTTAATCCCGGGAATTCCGGGAGCCAGCGGAATGGGAAGGGAGCTCCGGGAATTCCGAAGGGTTTCCCTCATCCCGGATTTCTTTAGGGAATGGATTTTCCTGAGGTTTTCCCTCAATCCCAGCTCCGGTCTTGGGAATTGGGCTCTTCCCAAGTTTTTCAAATTCCTCTGGATAAAACCCAGGGATGATCCCAAAAAACCCCCCAGGATCGGGAAGGAATCCAGGAGGATTTGGGGCCTGGGAAGGGATTCAGGAATTCTTTCCCCAATCCAAGGATCCAAATCACCCCAAATCCCCCTTGGAATCTCATCCCAAGGAATTCCAGGCGAGCTTATCCCGGGATTTCTGGCCTGGCCTCTGGAATTCCCAGTTTTCCATGGAATTCCAAATCCAAAGGGGAGCAAATCCCAGCTCAGATTCCCACGAACCCCCGAATCCTCCCAAAAAAAATCCTGGAATTCACTCCACAATTCCCAAAAACCTTTCCCAACTCCCCCAGAATCCCGGGATTTGGGGATGGCAGTGGGAAAAGCCAGAATTCCATAAAAAAAACCGAGGAAAACCAGAAGAAAAAAAGCAGGAAAAGGGAATTTCAGAGGAGCTTTTGGGAGCAGGGCAAGGAATTCCAAGCGCAGGAATTCCAAGGATTGTTTACCCTGGTGGGATCCAACAATTCCAAACAATCCTTGGAGCGAGGAACAGAATTCCCCAGCTTGGAATTCCTGGGAGGGGGGAGGAGGGGGTTGGAATTTTCCCAAAAAAACGGCCCTGGGCTCGATCCCATTCCCAGATTTTCCAGCACGGAGCAAAATCCGTGGAAAAATGGGAGCATGGGAAGAGATTTTCCCTCTTCCCTCCGGTTTTCCAGGGAAAAATTCCAGCTGGAGAGAGGGGAATCGGATTCCCGAGGGCTTCCTGGGATTCTCACGGATGAGGGATTCCCGGGAGCTCCAAAGGAAAATCGGGAAGTGCTTCCAGCCTGATCCAGGATCCCAAATTCCTTCCTTTTCCCGGGATTTTTCCCCAGGAGATTCCCATGGGAATCCGGCTGGGAAAAGGCTGATCCCAAACCCGCATTCCCACTGGGAATTCCCAGATCTTTCCCCCTTTCCAAGTGCCAAAAATCCAGGAAAAAACGCTGGGATTTGGCCGTCCCGGCATTCCTGGCTTTCCCAATCCCAGGATTTCCTGGGAATTTCAAGGTGTCCGTGGAAAACTTTGGGATCTCAGGGATGGGGATCATTCCCACTGGGAACGGCTCCAGCCCCAAATCCCAATTTTCCACCCTGGAGGTGGCAGAAGCAAAGAGGAAAAATCCTGGAATTTTTACAGAGAAAATCCCACTTTTCCTGGGGAGGTGGGAGCGGCAATTCCCGGGAAATCCAGACAGGAGGGGCAGCAGCGGAGTGATCCCAAATCCCACCCTCAAATCCCAAATCCCGGCCTCAAATCCCAAATCTCATCCCCAAATCCCAAATCCCAGCCCCAAATCCCTGTTCCCAAATCCCTTCCTGTTCCCAAATCTCCCATCCCCAAATCTTATCCCGTCCCCAAATCCCATCCTGGCCATAAATCCCTGTTCCCAAATCCCTGCTCCCAAATCTGATCCTGTCCCCAAATGTTCCGTTCCCCAAATCCTTGTCCCCAAATCCCTTCCTGTTCCCAAATCCCTTCCTGGCCCCAAATCTCCTGTTCCCCAAATTTTTTCCCACCCCAAATTCCAAATCCCCGTCCCCAGATCCCTGTTCCCAAATCCCATCCTGTCCCCAAAATTCCATATCCCTGTTCCCAAATCCTTGTCCCCAAATGTTCCATTCTCCAGATCCCATTCCCAAATCCCTGGCCCCAATCCCATCCCTGGGTCTGTCCCCAAATCCTCCTGTCCCCAAATTGGGGACAATTCCCAGTGACAATTCCCAGTGACAATTCCCCGGTGACAATTCCCAGTGACAGTTCCCAGTGACAATTCCCAGGTGACAATTCCCAGTGACAGTTCCCAGCCATCACCCCCCAGGTGCCACCTCAGGGGCAATTCCCGGGTGACAAGTCCCGGCAGTGCCACCTCGGTGACAATTCCCGGTGACAATTCCCAGGTGACAAATCCCGGGTGACAATTCCCGGTGACAATTCCGGGTGACAATTCCCAGCGGTGCCACCCCGGGTGACAATTCCCAGGTGACAAATCTGGGGTGACAATTCCTGCATCCCCATCCCGATCCCAGAATTCCCTCATTCCCCCATTCCCATCCGGGTCCCCGCACCCCCGGATTCTCCGGGCACCCCCTCACAGCTCCGGGCCCGCCCCTCTCCCCTCCCTCTCCCCATCTCCTCCCGCCCCTCTCCCCTCCCTATCCCCATCTCCTCCCGCCCCTCTCCCCTCCCTCTCCCCATCTCCTCCCGCCCCTCTCCCCTCCCTCTCCCCATCTCCTCCCGCCCCTCTCCCCTCCCTATCCCCATCTCCTCCCGCCCCTCTCCCCTCCCTCTCCCCATCTCCTCCCGCCGCTCTCCCGCCCCAAAGCCCCCGCCCCTCTCCCGCCCCTCTCCCCAGCCCCTCCCTTTCTCTCCCGTTCCAGCCCGGGCCTCGCCGCTCCCATGCCCGCCAGCCCCGCCGCGCCCCCGCCGGCCCCGCCAGGTACCGGGGACAGCGCCGAGCCCCCCGCCAGCCCCGCCCCAAAGCCCCCGCCCCGAAACCCCAGCCCCAAAACCCCCGCCCCAAAGCCCCCGCCCCAAACCCCCAGCCCCAAAAGCTTCACCCCAAACCCCCCGTCCCAAACGCCCCTCCCGCTCGGGGGAGGTTTTTGGGGTGCGGAATCTCTGGGGGTGGGCCCGGCCCCGGGTTGTTCTTTTTTTTTTGCCTCCCCCAAATATTTGTTTGGGGAAGGGGGAGGGGCTTGGCCGCGCTGCCGAGCCGGGAGAGCGCCCGGGGGGGACACTTGGTGACACCTTGGGGACATCTTGGGGACACCTCTGGGGACAGGGCTGGTGCTGGGGACAGCTCTGGGGGGGGGTTTTGGGGTCGCTGCCAGGGGTGTCCCCGCTTTTCCCTCTGTCGGGGCAGGAAGGGGCGGTGGCGGCCCCAAAACCCTTTTGCTTTCGCTTCCACCTCGGCGCGGGGGCGGTTTGGAAATCCCGAATTCCAGGAAGAGCTCGGGGAGGGTGGAGCGAGCGCAGAACCCCGAGCCGGATTCCTGGGGCCCATCCCACGGGGGCAGAGCATTCCCTCCTCATCCTCCCCAGATGGAGACGGAACTGGAGACGGAAGCGAGGCCCCGTCAGCACCGGGACCCTCCGCGGGCGCCGCCGCCCCGCCTCGGGAGGAGGAGGAGGATGAGGATGAGGATGGTGGTGAGGATGACGAGGATTTCCAGTTCCTGCTGTGCGAGGGCTGCGGGCAGGACTCGGCTCACCCCCGGCTGCTCGGCTGCCTGCACACGCTGTGCCCCGGCTGCCTGAGCGATGCCAAGCAGTGCCCGCGCTGCCAGGGGGCCGCGGCCGCTCCGGCCGTGGATAACCTGCTCTTCAGCAACCTGCGGAGCCGCCTGGAGCTCTGGAAGCAGATCCGCAGCTCCCGCGGGCCCTGCTGCGGCCGCTGCCGCGCCGAGGAGGCGCTGGTGTGGTGCGAGGAGTGCGAGGAGTTCCTGTGCGGCCGCTGCTGCGAGGAGCACCGCTGGTGGCACAAGAAGAAGGAGCACAGGTTCCTCAAGGTGGAGGAGCTGCGGGCGGGCTCGGCGCGGAGCTTCCTGCGGGACACCAAAACCTCCTGCAGCCTCTTCTGCTCCTCCGGCAGCCACCCCCAGGAGAGCCGCGTCTGTAGGTGGGTGTGCTCGTCCCCAGTCCCAAATTCCAAATCCTGTGCCCAAATCTCATCCTGATCCCAAACACTGTCCTGTCCCCAAACCTCGTCTGTCCCCAAATCCAATCCATCACGATGTTTGAGATCACTCAAACGCTGTCCTGTACCTAAATCCCCTTCTGTCCTTCATCCTGCTCCCAAATTCCAAATACTGTTCCCAAATCTCATCCTGTTCCCAAGTCTCATCCCATCCCCAAACCTCATCCTGCTCCCAAATCCCCTTCTGTCCCTAAACCTCATCCTGCTCCCAAATTCCAAATCCTGTCCCTAAATCCCATCCTGTTCCCAAGATTAGTCCCATCCCCAAACCTCATCCTGTCCCCAGATCCCATCCTGATCTCAAACATTGTCCTGTCCCCAAACCTAGTCCTGTCCCTAAATCCCATCCTGTCCCCAAATCCCTGACCCCTGTCCACCCCTGACCCCTGTCCATCAGTGACCCCTGTCCATCCCTGACCTGTGTCCATCAGTGACCCCTGTCCATCCCTGACCCCTGTCCATCCCTGACCTGTGTCCATCAGTGACCCCTGTCCATCCCTGACCTGTGTCCATCAGTGACCCCTGTCCACCCCTGACCCTTGTCCATCCATGACCCCTGTCCATCCCTGACCCCTGTCCACCCCTGACCCTTGTCCATCCCTGACCCCTGTCCATCAGTGACCCCTGTCCATCAGTGACCCCTGTCCATCCCTGACCTGTGTCCATCAGTGACCCCTGTCCATCAGTGACCCCTGTCCATCCCTGACCCCTGTCCACCCCTGACCCCTGTCCATCCCTGACCCCTGTCCACCCCTGACCCTTGTCCATCCCTGACCCCTGTCCATCCCTGACCCCTGTCCATCCCTGACCCCTGTCCACCCCTGACCCTTGTCCATCCCTGACCCCTGTCCATCCCTGACCCCTGTCCATCCCTGACCTGTGTTTCACCCCTGATCTGTGTCTATCCCTGACCCTGACCTGTGTCTATCCCTGACCCCTGACCTGTGTCTATCACTGACCCCTGTCCACCCCACCCACCCCACCCGTCCCTCTCCCCTGTTCCCCCGCTGTGGCTCTGGCCGCGGTGCCACCCATGTCCCCTCCTCGCAGCATCTACTGTCCCCGCTGCGAGCGCGCGCTGTGCTGTCCCTGCGCGCTGCTGGACACTCGCCACGCGCCCTTCCGCGACCTCGGTGCCGAGACCCGCCGCCGCCGGGACGAGCTGCGCGACCTGCGCCGCGACCTGCGCCAGCTCCGCGCCGCCTTCCAGGCCTCGCTGGGGCGGCTCCGCGCCGAGGCTGCCCGGCAAGAGGAGCGGCGGCGGCGGCTGCAGGAGAGCGTCCACGCCAGCTGCGAGCGGCTGCAGCGGCTGCTGCGCGGCGAGGCCGAGGAGCTGCAGGCGCTGCTGGAGGCGCGGCCCGAGAGCGGCCGGAGCGGGCCGGACGAGGAGCTGCGCGGCGCCGAGGAGGTGCTGCTGCGGCTGGAGGCGGCCGAGAGGCTGGCGGAGAGGCTGGGGCGCTACGGCGGCGAGCAGGAGCTGATGGACATGCAGCCCTTCGTCAAGGGCGCGCTGCGGCGGCTGCGGCAGCTGCGGCCGCCCCAGCCCCCCGAGCCTCAAGAGCCCCCGCGCTTCGCCGAGTGCCGGGCGCGGCTGCGGGCGCTGGTGGAGCGCGTCACGGGTGGCCCCGGTGAGCTGGGCTTGGAGGGGATGGGGTGGGCTGGGTTTGGTTTGGTGTGGGCTGGGTTTGGTTTGGTTTGGTTTGGTTTGGTTTGGTTTGGTTTGGTTTGGTTTGGTTTGGTTTGGTTTGGTTTGGTTGGGTTGGCTTGGGCTGGGTTTGGTTGTGTTTGGTTGTGTTTGGTTTGGCTGGGCTGAGTTTGGCTGGGTTTGGCTGGGCTGGATTTGGCCGAGTTGAGTTTGATTGGTTTGGGCTGGGTTTGGTTGGGTTTGGCTGGGCTGGGTTTGGCTGGGCTGGGTTTGGTTGTCCTACTCCTTCTCCTCCTTCTCCTCTTTCTTCGCCTTCTTTTTCTTCTCTCTTCTTTTTCTTCCTCTCCTTTTCCAAACCTTCCTCCCTCCTCCTCCTCCTCCTCCTCCTCCTCCTCCTCCTCCTCCTCCTCCTCCTCCTCCTCCTCCTCCTCCTCCTCCTCCTCCTCCTCCTCCTCCTCCTCCTCCTCCTCCTCCTCCTCCTCCTCCTCTCCCTCCTCCTCCCCTCTCTTCTCCTCATTCCCTTTCCTCCTCCTCTCCCTCCTCCTCCTCCTCTCCCGTTTCCCTCCTCTGTCTCCGTGTCCTGCCAGAGCTGGGATTTGCTCCGTTGTTTTCCCGGAGCCCCTTTGGGCTCTGGGAATGTTCCTTCCCGGCTTCCTGGATCCTCCCAAACCCCCTGGGCCATCCCAATCCAGAGGGAAGGGGACCGGAGCCGTCGGGAGGGATTTTCCCGGCTCCACAGGCTCTGGCTTGGGATCTCATCCCGGTTTTCTCCATCCCAGCCACGGACATCCCCGAGCTCCAGGAGGCCCTGGAGAACGACCCGGTGAGACATTGGGGCCCCATCCCAAACCTCACCTCTCCTTTCCCTTTTCCCATCCCGGTATTCCTGTTTTTTCCTCAATTCCCGTGAATTCCCACATCCCACCAGGCATGGTTCCGCCCCATCCCACTGCTCTGTAGGGACGGATTCCCCGTTTTTCACGGGGAATTCCATGACTGCCGCACCGACCGAGGGAGCAGCGCCCAGATCCAGCCCAAATCTTCCGTGCCTCAGTTTCCCCATTCCTGAGACTGTTCCCACCCCTCCGCTGGGATCCGAGTCCGCCCTAACTCCGCGCTCTTCCCGCAGGAAGAGGATCCGATTCATCCCAAAACCCGGAGCGTCTCCCCCAGCCTCGAGGAGATCCACCTGGAGCAGGTGAGGCCCGTCCCATCCGGGTGGGATCCGGAGGGAATTCCCAATCCCATCAATCCCACTTTTCCAGCCTCTCCCGCACCCCTGGAACAAGCGGCCGGCTCTCTGCATGGAGAGGGGCAGCCAGATGTCTCCCAAAATCCTGAAGCTGGAATGTGACCAAGAGCCGGGCCCCAGCCATCCCAAATCCTGCTGGGAATTCCGGACGGAGCCCAGCCCCTCCACGTCGTGGCACAACCACGTCAGGGACAGTGACCCAGGTGGGGACCGGGAACGACAGCGGACTTGTTATCCCGTTTTTCCCGGGATCCGTGGGATCGCTCCCGGCCTTCCTGAGCCCCCATTGCTTGGGAACTTTGGCCAAGGATGGGGATGCAAGTGATCTGTGGGGTGGGGGATCCATGGGATGAAAGATCCATGGGATGAAGGATCCATGGAGTGAAGGATCCATGGGATGAAGGATCCATGGAGTGAAGGATCCATGGGATGAAGGATCCATGGAGTGAAGGATCCATGGGATGAAGGATCCATGGAGTGAAGGATCCATGGAATGAAGGATCCATGGGGATGAGGGATCCATGGAATTCAGGATCCACAGAATGAAGGATCCATGGGGATGAGGAATCCATGGAATGAAGGATCCATGGAATGAAGGATCCATGGGAATGAGGGATCCATGGAATTCAGGATCCACGGGATGAAGGATCCATGGGAATGAGGGATCCATGGAATTCAGGATCCATGGGATGAAGGATCCATGGGGATGAAGGATCCATGGAATTCAGGATCCATAAAATTCAGGATCCATGGAGTCACCACCATTCCCAGGGTTGCCCCCAAGCTCTGTTTGGTTCCTGGTGCAAAACTCGGGAGCGCTGATCCAATGGGATCTGGGATTTTGGGATTTTCCTTGCAGAGGGTGGGAGCATCATCGTCATCTGCAGCTCGGACGACAGCGATGAGGACACCACGGTGGTGACGGTGACACCGGAGCTGCCTCCATGCTGACACCCCCTGGAACCATTCTGCTTCATCCTGGAATTCCCAGATTCCTGCTTGGGCTTTCCTCTTCTTGCCCGATCCCAATTTTATCGCTGGACCGAGCTTCCAGTGCTCTGGAAGATCTGTAAATCCCGCCTGGATCTGCTGGGACCTCCCCTTTGGGGTTTCCTGGGAATGATGTTCTCCTCTTCAGTCCCATCCGGCTCGATCCCAAAATCCAATCCAGGATGGGATTTGGGATCCATGCTGGCGGATCCTGTTCCCGAGCCCCCCTCAAAGGTGGGGAGATGATCCCAAGGGTGGGATCCCCTCTGGGATCCCCCATCAGTACCTGGAGCAGGGAATTCCTTAGGATCACGATCAGGATTGGGATTGGGACTGGGATTGGGACTGGGATTGGGATCAGGTTTTCCAATGTAACAAGGGATTAAAATCCCATTTTTTTTAATACCTCCCCTCAATAAAGCCATTCCAGGATAAAATTCCAGCCCTGCTGTAATTTCCCAGCTTCCTCCACCGGTTCTTCCCGCCCTGCTTTTTCCAATTCATCCTGAGCAGAGGAAAAACCGGGAATAATTAATGGGATAAAACCCATCTGTCCCGCTCCCTGCTGATCCCGGGGTTTTGGGGATGGGAGATCCCAGGGATCCAATCCCAACATTCCTTGAGTGGCGGAGCCTGTTCCAGCCTCATTATCACAAATCTGGGAATTCCCATTCCCCAGGCCGAGGGTGCGGGATTGTCCTGAGGGAAAACAGGGAATGAGTTCGGGGCTCTGCTTTTATCCCAGATCCTGATTTTTGGGACACCCTCAGCTCCAGGAATGTTTTCCATGGATTGAATTCCCGTTCCTCGCTCCCAAGGCTGCTCTCATCCCCATCCCATCCTTTCTGCCACCTTTTCCAGGATTTTGGGGACATGGGGACATCGCCCCGGGGGTGGCACCTGGACCTGTCCCCGGCCCGGCCCTTGGGTGTCCCAGGGGTGTCCCCAGGGGTATCCCAGGTGTCCCCAGGGGTGTCCCCAGGTGTCCCCAGGGGTGGCACTGGGTGCCGGGCTCGGGCGGTGTCGCCGAGCGGGGCTGGTTGTGACAGGGCAGTGCCACCAGCAGGGGTCCCCTGAGCACAGCGGCTGGAGCTGCTGGGGACACTGCTGGGGACACTGCTGGGGACACTGCTGGGGACACTGCTGGGGACACTGGGGACACTGCTGGCGACACTGCTGGGGACACTGCTGGGGACACTGGGGACGCTGCTGGGGACACTGGGGACACTACCACGTGTGACACTCGGTGCCATCGGTGCCATTGGTGTCATCAGTGTCATCGGTCCCCACACCCCCCCCCCTCCGCTGTCCCTTGGTTCCCCCCTGCTGGATCTGGAGCGGGGGAGGGGAGGGAGGGGAGCGATCCCAAAGGATCCAGGACGTTATTCCAGATCCATCAGTGATCCCAAAGGATCCAGGACGTTATTCCCGATCCATCAGTGATCCCAAAGGATCCAGGACATTATTCCAGATCCATCGGTGATCCCAAAGGATCCAGGATGTTATTCCCGGAGTCACTGGGCTATGGGATCGGGATCAGCTTTTCCCTGCCCCAATCCCGCCCCAAAGCTCATCCATCCCAAAAAATGGGGCTGGCACTTCCAGGGGGGCAGAACAGCTCCCAAAAACCCCAAATCCTGGGAAAAGGGGGTCTCAAAACTCCACAAAAATCCCACTGTCCCAAATTTCCCTTCCATGCTGGGAAAATCCCGTTGTTCCGGGAGGAGCAGAAGCCTCTCCGGGTGTTTTCGGGGCCGTTGGGGCTCTGCTGGAACGCTGTTGATGATCCCGATGGGATGCGATCAATAATTCACAGCCACATCCATCAATTCCTAAAGCAACGCCGGGAAAAGGGATGGGAGCAGGAGAGGGGGAAAACGGGAATGGGGAAATCATGGGATAAACCCGGCCTGGCTACGGAAATGGATTTGTGCCATCCATGGATCCATGGATTCATCCAGGGACCACAGCCATCCATCCATCCATGGATGTTTCTCTTTCCTGGGATGCCTCTCTCCCATCCCAGGCTTTTCCTGGACCCCACAAAAATTATCCCCAAATCCCCCTGGAGAGGAGGTGGGGGGAGCATCCGTGGAGGGGGGGGGGAAAGCTGAAAAAGGGAGACTCATCCCGAGGGAATGTCCCCAGCCCTGCCCCGGTTTCCCAAAATCCTAATCCTGCTCCAGCATCGATCCTTTCCCTCGCCATTCCCTGCTCCCTTCCCATTTCTGCTCCATTCTTTCTCCATTCCTGCTCCATTCCCAATCCATTCCTGCTCCATTCCCACTCCATTCCCATTCTCGCTCCATTCCCTCTCCATTCCCAATCCATTCCCACTCCATTCCCAATCCATTCCCAATCCATTCCCACTCTATTCCCATCCCTGCTCCATTCCCTCTCCATTCCTGCTCTATCCCCACTCCATTCCCTCTCCATTCCCACTCCATTCCCATCCCTGCTCCATTCCCACTCCATTCCCATTCCCTCTCCATTCCCACTCCATTCCCATTCCCAATCCATTCCCATCCCTGCTCCATTCCCACTCCATTCCCATTCCCAGTCCATTCCCACTCCATTCCCATTCCCAATCCATTCCAATCCCCTCTCCATTCCCACTCCATTCCCATTCCCAATCCATTCCCATCCCCTCTCCATTCCCACTCCATTCCCATTCCCAGTCCATTCCCATTCCCGCTCCATCCCCGCTCCATTTCCTGCTCCATTTCCTGCTCCATTGCTCCTTCATTCCTTGCTCCATTCCTTCTCTATTCCCGCTCCATTCCCTGCTCCGTTCCCACTCCGTTCCCACTCCATTCCCTCTCCATCCCTTCTCCATTCCCATTCCCTACTCCATTCCCATTCCCTCTCCATTCCCTGCTCCATTCCCTCTATTCCCGCTCCATTCCCGCTCCATTCCCGTTCCATTCCCGCTCCATCCCTTCTCCATTCCCATTCCCGCTCCATCCCCTCTCCATTCCCGGCTCCCGGTGCCTTTAATTCCCGTTTCCCGGCTCAGGCCCGGCCCCTCCGGTGACACAGCAGCGCCGCCGGGGCCGGGCAGCGCGGGGAGGCTGCGGCCGGAGCGGGGCCGGGCCGGGCCCTCCGCCGCTCATGGCCCTGCCCGGGGCCCGCTCCGCCCGCCCGGAGCCCGCGGAGAGCCCGGCCCTGAGCCCGCAGCGCCGCCGGTGCGTCCGGGGGGCTCCGGGACCGGGCTGCGGCACCGGGAATGGGGGGGCCGGGACCGGGAAAGGGGCTGCGGGATCGGGAATGGGGCTGCGGGATCGGGAATGGGGCTGCGGGATCGGGAATGGGGGCTCCGGGACCGGGCTGCGGGATCGGGAATGGGGGCTCCGGGACCGGGCTGCGGGACCGGGAATGGGGGCCCGGGGCAGGGAAAGGGGCTGCGGGACAGGGAATGGGGGCCCGGGAGAGGGAAAATGGCCTGGGGAGTCCGGAGTTGTGGGACCGGGGATGGGGACACCAAGACAGGGAAAGGGGCTCGGGGGGTCCGGGGCTGCGGGACCGGGGATGGGGACACCGGGAGAGGGACAGGGGACCGGGGATGGGGCACCGGGGCTGCGGGACCCGGAGGGGCTCCGCCCGGCCGGAGAACGGGGCCAGCCCGGCCCTGCCGAGCCCACAGCGCGTCCCGGGGGTCCCGGAGAGGGGACACGGCGAGAGGGGATGTGGCAATGGGGGATGGAGGATGCGGAGAGCGGGAATCGGGAATGGAGGCTCCGGGATTGGAGGATCCGGGCTCCGGAGATGGAGGATGCGGAGATAGGGAATGAAGGCTCCGGGGATGGAAAATCCGCGGAGCGGGAATGGAAAATCCGGGGAGAGGGAATGGAGAAGGAGAGCGGCGGGGCTGGAGGATTCGGGAATAGGGGATGGAGGATTCGGGAATGGAAGAATGCGGGAGCAGGGATGGAGGATGCGGGAACCGGGGATGGAGGATTCAGGGATGGAAGATGCGGGGAGCGGCGTGGATGGAGGATGAGGGAGCCGGGAATTGGGAATTCGGGAACAGGGGATGGAGGATGTGGAGATGGAGGATTCGGAGAGCGGGGCTGGAAGCTGCGGATAGCGACAGCCTCCATCCCCGGAGGGCGCGGGGACCGGGAATGAGGGATGGCGGCACCGGGGCTGAGGGATACTGGGAATGGAGGATGCCGGTACCGGCGAGGGAAACGCGGCCCTAGCGAGCCCCCCTTCCCCGTGCGCACCCCCGAACCGGCGTTCCCGAGGGGGCACTCGGGGGCACGGAGCGTTCTCCCCCCGCCGCGGCCGGGGCGGGGCCGGGATCGGGAGTGTTCCGAGGAGGGGGAATGACGGCGGGAGGGGCTCCGGGAGGGGCCCCGGTAACGCGGGTCCCCCCGCCGCAGCGAGCGGAGCGGAGCGGCCCCGGCTCCCGTGGAAAAGCCCTGAGGGAGGCGGGAGCGGGCGGCGAGGAGGAGGAGGAGGAAGAGGAGGAGGAGGAGGAAGCGAGGGAAGGAGCCGGGGAGAAACAGGACAGGGAAGAGCTGGGAGCGAAGCCCGGGAACGGCCGGAGAGCGCCGGTGAGTGCAGAGCTGTGCCCGTGTCCCTGGGGTGTCCCCCTGGGTGTCCCCCTGGGTGTCCCCCTGGGTGTCCCCCTGGGTGTCCCCCTGTCCCCCCGGGTGTCCCCCTGGGTGTCCCCCTGTCCCCCTGGGTGTCCCCCTGGGTGTCCCCCTGGGTGTCCCGGGAGGCCCCGCCGTGCCCAGGTTCGGACAGGGGGGGACTGAAGGGGGTGACAGTAACATTCCCAGGCCCCATCCTGTCCCCTCCTCAGCCAGGGGAACACCGCGAACACCTCAGGGGCGAACACCGCGACACCAGGGGAGCGCCCAGAGCCCTTCCCGAGGATTTTCCCGGCTCTTTCCCATTCCCTCTGTCCCCACAGGAGGAGGGACCCCCACCCCCCGCGCCACCCAGGACAGCCGGACACCCCCGCTGACCACCCGAGGCCAACGCCGGACCCGCCACCCCTCCTTGGAGACACCGAGCCGCGCCAAGCCCCCTTCCTGGCAAATCCCAGCCTCTCCTCCTCCTCCTCCTCCTCCTCCTCCTCCTCCTCCTCCTCCTCCTGCTGCTGCTGGTGTCACCCCAGGGCCAGCACCCGCGTCCCCCCGCATGGTGCGCCCCGATCCCCCCGGGCAGCCGCGGCGGCGTTAAGATGGTGAGAGCTGCCCGGGCCGGGCCGGGCGGGGAGCAGCGGGATGGACACCGGCCCGGCGATCCCGGCCGCGTAGGGAACGATGGACTCGCAGAGCCGCCGGGATGCCCAGCGCACGGAGCGGCCCGGCAGCGGCACCGGCAGCACCGGCACCGGCACCGGCAGCGGCCGTAGCGAGGGCGAGAGGGAGCGCATCCGCGGCCGCATGAGGATGGTGATCGGGCAGCTCGAGGGAATCCTGCGAGAGCTCAAGGAGGTGGCCAAGGAGCTCCGCGAGGTAGGAAAACCCCGGGATAATCCCCAGAGGGTCCCGGTCTTGCCCCGTTCCCGGCTCGGGATGTGGCGGCAGCGGCGGAACCCGCGGGGATCTCCCCGAGCTGAGGTTGCCGAAGAGAGGAGGAAATTTGGGAAAAATCCCGAGGCAGGAAAACCCCCGGGATAACGCTGGGAGTGTCCTGTCCCAAATTTTCCCCCATTCCTGGGCTGGGCTGGCAGAGAGATCCCAGGAAGGATCCGGCTGAGGTGCCAAAATTTGAGGAGGAAATCACAAAATCCCGAGGCGGGAAAACTCCCGGGATAAGGCTGGGAATGTCTGTCCCAAATTTCCCCATTCCCAGTTCGGGAGGAGGAACTTTGGGTGTGATTTGTCAAATCCCGAGGCAGGAAAATCCCTGGGATAACGTTGGGAATGTCCTGTCCCAAATTTCCCCATTCCCAGCTCGGGACAGGGCAGCAGTGGTAGCACCAGGGGGATTCTGGATGAGCTGGATTTTCCCCCCCCCAAAAAAAAAAAAAGAGGAAAAGAAGCAATCCCAAATTTCCCTGCATTTTTCTGCTTTATTGATCCAAATTTTCCCCATTTATTCACCCAATTTTCCCCCTTTTTCTGTTCCAAATTTCCCCCTTTTTGGGGCGAATTTTCCCCCTTTTTTTGAGTCCGATTTCCCCTTTTATTAATCAAAATTTTCCCTCTTTTGAGCCAATTGTTCCCCTTTTTTGACCCAAATTTCTCCCCTTTTTTTTTCTAGTTTCCTCCTTTTTTCAAGTCAAAATTCCCCATTTTATTGACCCATTTCCCCCCTTTTATTGATTCCAATTTTCCCCTTTTTTTTGAGCCAAAATTTGCCCCATTTTTGATCCAACTTTCCTCCTTTTATTGATCCAAATTTCCTCCTTTTATTGATTCCAGTTTTTCCCTTTATCAGTCCAAATTTCCCCCTTTCACTGATCAAAAATTTCCTCGTTTTAAAGCCAAAATTTCCTCCTTTTTGGCCAAATTTTCCCCTTCACAACCCAAATTTTCCCCTTCTTTTGGTCCCTATTTTTCCCTCTTATTGATCCACATTTCTCCCTTTTATTGATCCAATTTTCCCCCTTTTATTGATCCCAATTTCCCCCTTTTATGACCCAATTTTCACCCATTTTTGAGCCAAATTCTACTCTTCATTGATCCCAAATTTCCCCCCTTTTTGATTCCAAAATTTATCTGAAACCTTGCAAAATTCAGGTTCCTGTCCTAAACCTCGCTGCTCCCACCAGGATAACCCAGAATTCCAAAAGCCAGAGCTCTAGAAAAGTGTGGAATTTGGGTTTTGGGAATTCATGGGTGGGATCATGGATTGGGGTCTCCTCAGGGGCACCAAAATGTCCTGGATTTGTGACATTGGGGTGTCCCCATGGAATCTTTGGAATGTCCCAAGCTAAGGTGGAATCATGGATTTGGGTCCCTCAGGGCCACCAAAGTGTCCTGGATTTGTGATGTTGGGGTGTCCCCATGGAATCTTTGGAATGTCCCAGGTTGGTGGCTCTGAGCTGAGGTGGGATCATGGATTTGGATCCCTCAGGGCAGCCAAAATGTCCTGGATTTGTGACATTGAGGTGTCCCCATGGAATGTTTGGAATGTCCCAAGCTAAGGTGGAGTCATGGATTTGGGTCCCTCAGGGCCACCAAAATGTCCTGGATTTCTAACATTGGGGTGTCCCCATGGAGCCACCATGAAATGTTTGGAATGTCCATCCCAGTGTCCATCTCTGCTCAAGGCCACCAAAGTGTCCTGGATTTGTGACATTGGGGTGTCCCCATGGAATCTTTGGAATGTCCCAGGCTGGTGGCTCTGAGCTGAGGTGGGATCATGGATTGGGATCCCAAATCCAAAGTGTCCTGGATTTGTGATGTTGAGGTGTCCCCATGGAATCTTTGGAATGTCCATCCCAGTGTCCATCTCTGCTCAAGGCCACCAAGATCTTGGATTTGTGACATTGGGGTGTCCCCATGGAGCCACCATGGAATCTTTGGAATGTTCCAGGTTGGTGGCTCTGAGCTGAGGTGGGATCATGGATTGGGGTCGCCTCAGAGCCACCAAAATGTCCTGGATTTGTCACATCCTGCTTTTCCCAGTCTCCCTCCTTCCTTCCCATCTGTTTGTGCCCAGGATTTTTCCCGGGTGTTCTGTGT